>NW_027283924.1:0-5000 GCF_046629955.1 Centroberyx affinis | reverse complement strand
TGTTTGTCCTGACCGACTGTTTGTCCTGACCGACTGTTTGTCCTGACCGACTGTTAGTCCTGACAGACTGTTTGTCCTGACCGGCTGTTTGTCCTGACCGACTGTTTGTCCTGACCGACTGTTTGTCCTGACCGGCTGTTAGTCCTGACCGACTGTTTGTCCTGACCGACTGTTAGTCCTGACCGACTGTTTGTCCTGACAGACTGTTTGTCCTGACCGACTGTTAGTCCTGACCGGCTGTTTGTCCTGACCGGCTGTTAGTCCTGACCGACTGTTAGTCCTGACCGGCTGTTTGTCCTGACCGACTGTTTGTCCTGACCGGCTGTTAGTCCTGACAGACTGTTTGTCCTGACAGGCTGTTTGTCCTGACAGGCTGTTTGTCCTGACAGACTGTTAGTCCTGACCGGCTGTTTGTCCTGACAGACTGTTAGTCCTGACAGACTGTTAGTCCTGACAGACTGTTAGTCCTGACAGGCTGTTTGTCCTGACAGACTGTTAGTCCTGACAGACTGTTTGTCCTGACAGGCTGTTTGTCCTGACAGGCTGTTTGTCCTGACAGGCTGTTTGTTCTGATCTTGAAGTTGAACCAAAGTCAAGTCAGCAGGACAGGAAGTGGAGTTTTTATCTTTTATAGAAATATATTCTATTTTATATCTTTACATTTTATTTTCATCTCTATTGAGTTTCCACTGATCATCACACTGTAAACCCAGATTCAACCAGACTCCACTGTCTGTGGTGTTGACTCTACTGTCTGTAGTGTTTGGCTCTACTGTCTGTAGTGTTTGACTCTACTGTCTGTAGTGTTTGACTCTACTGTCTGTAATGTTTGACTCTGTGTCTGTAGTGTTTGGACTGTACTGTCTGTAGTGTTTGGCTCTACTGTCTGTAGTGTTTGACTCTGTGTCTGTAGTGTTTGACTGTGTCTGTAGTGTTTGACTCTACTGTCTGTAGTGTTTGACTGTACTGTCTGTAGTGTTTGACTCTGTGTCTGTAGTGTTTGACTGTGTCTGTAGTGTTTGACTCTACTGTCTGTAGTGTTTGACTGTACTGTCTGTAGTGTTTGACTCTGTGTCTGTAGTGTTTGACTGTGTCTGTAGTGTTTGGACTGTACTGTCTGTAGTGTTTGACTCTACTGTCTGTAGTGTTTGACTCTACTGTCTGTAGTGTTTGGCTCTACTGTCTGTAGTGTTTGGACTGTACTGTCTGTAGTGTTTGACTCTGTGTCTGTAGTGTTTGACTGTGTCTGTAGTGTTTGACTCTACTGTCTGTAGTGTTTGACTCTGTGTCTGTAGTGTTTGACTCTACTGTCTGTAGTGTTTGGCTCTACTGTCTGTAGTGTTTGACTCTGTGTCTGTGGTGTTTGGCTCTACTGTCTGTAGTGTTTGACTCTACTGTCTGTAGTGTTTGACTGTACTGTCTGTAGTGTTTGACTCTGTGTCTGTAGTGTTTGACTCTACTGTCTGTAGTGTTTGGCTCTACTGTCTGTAGAGTTTGACTCTGTGTCTGTAGTGTTTGACTCTGTGTCTGTGGTGTCAGTTGTGTCAGCAGTATCGGCGGAGATGTTTCAGGCCGCAGAGCTTCAGATCCAACAGAAACATTCAGCCTCTTCTGTTCAGCAGCCGACTGCTGCACACCACTGCTGGTGAGATCACACTCTGTCTCTCACTCTGTCTCTCACTCTGTCTCACTCTGTCTCTGTCTGTAACTCTGTCTCACTCTGTCTCTGTCTGTAACTCTGTCTCACTCTGTCTCTGTCTGTAACTCTGTCTCTGTCTGTAACTCTGTCTCACTCTGTCTCTCACTCTGTCTCATGCTGTCTGTCACTCTGTCTCTCACTCTGTCTCATGCTGTCTGTCACTCTCACTCTCTGTCTTTCACTCTCTGTCTGTCTCTGTCTGGCACTCTGTTTCACTCTGTCATTCTGTCTCACTCTGTCACTCTGTTTCACTCTGCCACTGTCTCACTCTGTCTCTCTCTGTCTCACTTTGTCTCTCACTGTGTCTCACTCTGTCTCTCACCCTGTCCAATGCTGTCTGTCACTCTCACTCTGTCTCACTCTGTCTGTCTCTCACTCTGTCTCATGCTGTCTGTCACTCTCACTCTGTCTCACTCTGTCTGTCTCTGTCTGTCACTCTGTCATTCTGTCTCACTCTGTCACTCTGTTTCACTCTGCCACTGTCTCACTCTGTCTCTCTCTGTCTCACTTTGTCTCTCACTGTGTCTCACTCTGTCTCTCACCCTGTCCAATGCTGTCTGTCACTCTCACTCTGTCTCACTCTGTCTGTCTCTCACTCTGTCTCATGCTGTCTGTCACTCTCACTCTGTCTGTCTCTGTCTCACTCTGTCACTCTGTCTCACTCTGTCCAATGCTGTCTGTCACTCTCACTCTGTCTGTCTCTCACTCTGTCTCATGCTGTCTGTCACTCTCACTCTGTCTGTCACTCTGTTTCACTCTGTCATTCTGTCTCACTCTGTCACTCTGTTTCACTCTGTCTCAGTCTGTCTCACTCTGTCCAATGCTATCTGTTACTCTCACTCTGTCTCACTCTGTCTGTTTCTCACTCTGTCTCATGCTGGCTGTCACTCTCACTGTCTGTCTGTCTATCACTCTGTCTCATGCTGTCTGTCACTTTCACTCTGTCTCACTCTGTCTGTCACTCTGTCTCACCCTGTCCAATGCTGTCACTCTCACTCTGTCTCACGCTGTCTCACTCTGTCTCTCACTCTGTCCAATGCTATCTGTCACTCTCACTCTGTCTCTCACGCTGTCTCACTCTGTCTCTCACTCTGTCAATGCTATCTGTCACTCTCACTCTGTCCAATCCTATCTGTCACTCTCACTCTGTCTCACTCTGTCTGTCTCTCACTCTGTCTCATGCTGTCTGTCACTCTCACTCTGTCTTACTCTGTCTGTCTCACTCTGTCTCACTGTGTGTCTCACTGTCTGTCACTCTGTCTCACTCTGTCTCTCACTCTGTCTCACGCTGTCTGTCTTACACTGTCTCACTCTGTCACTCTGTCACACTCTGTCTGTCACTCTGTCTCACTCTGTCACTCTGTCTGTCACACTCTGTCTGTCACTCTGTCTCACTCTGTCTCTCACTCTGTCTCACGCTGTCTGTCTTACACTGTCTCACTCTGTCACTCTGTCACACTCTGTCTGTCACTCTGTCTCACTCTGTCACTCTGTCTGTCACACTCTGTCTGTCACTCTGTCTCACTCTGTCTCTCACTCTGTCCAATGCTATCTGTCACTCTCACTCTGTCTGTCACTCTGTCTCACTCTGTCTGTCACACTCTGTCTGTCACTCTGTTTCACTCTGTCTGTCTCACTCTGTCTCTCACTCTGTCCAATGCTATCTGTCACTCTCACTCTGTCTGTCACTCTGTCTCACTCTGTCTTACACTGTCTCATTCTGTCTGTCACTCTGTCACTCTGTCTCTCACTCTGTCTCACTTTGTCTGTCAATCTGTCTTTCTCTGTCTCACTCTGTCTGTCAATCTGTCTTTCTCTGTCTCACTCTGTCTGTCTCACTCTGTCTGTCACTCTGTCACACTTCATACACTTCAGATTCACTCTCTGTTCCTCCAGAGAGAAGAGCTTCAGGTTATAGATATTTTATATCCGCTGGTCAGACATTTCTAATCTTTAATTTCACCCAAATTCCATGTTTTGTTTTGTTTTTTCATTTTTGCATCATTCATCTGAATTCATGTATTTTAAGGTTTTTACCTTTTATAACAGCTGTAATTCACGTTTTTGTTTCAGTGAATATTTCAGCTTCAACCTTTCAGTGTTTATTAAGTCTCTGATGGAGCTTAAAAAGATTTCAGCTGACTGTAAACTGAGGCGGAAACATTTCATCTGTCTCTCTGACACACACACACACACACACACACACACACACACACACACACACACACACACTGTTCAGAACTGGTCAGTTCAGTTTCAGGTATTCAGAAACACAGCTCCATTATGTTTTCATCATAGAAACTATTCAAACTAAATATTTTAGTATTTTCTCAACAGTTTCTCCAGATCCTCCATCAGCTTTTCCCCTTCGTATTAAACTTGATCTTGTTAATGTTAATGTTAGTGTTAATGTTAGTGTTAGTGTTAGTGTTAGTGTTAGTGTTAATGTTAGTGTTAGTGTTAATGGTAGTGTTAATGTTAGTGTTAATGTTAATGTTAGTGTTAGTGTTAATGGTAGTGTTAATGTTAGTGTTAGTGTTAATGTTAATGGTAGTGTTAATGGTAGTGTTAATGTTAGTGTTAGTGTTAATGGTAGTGTTAATGTTAGTGTTAATGTTAATGTTAGTGTTAATGTTAATGGTAGTGTTAATGTTAGTGTTAGTGTTAATGTTAGTGTTAGTGTTAGTGTTAGTGTTAATGTTAGTGTTAGTGTTAGTGTTAATGTTAGTGTTAGTGTTAATGTTAATGTTAGTGTTAATGTTAGTGTTAGTGTTAATGTTAGTGTTAATGGTAGTGTTAGTGTTAGTGTAGTGTTAGTGTTAATGTTAATGTTAGTGTTAATGTTAATGGTAGTGTTAATGTTAGTGTTAGTGTTAATGTTAGTGTTAGTGTTAATGTTAGTGTTAGTGTTAGTGTTAGTGTTAATGTTAGTGTTAGTGTTAGTGTTAATGTTAGTGTTAGTGTTATGTTAATGTTAGTGTTAATGTTAGTGTTAGTGTTACTGTTAGTGTTAATGGTAGTGTTAGTGTTAATGTTAATGTTATGTTATGTTATGGTAGTGTTAATGTTAGTGTTAATGTTAATGTTAATGTTAATGTGGTGTTAGTGTTAGTGTTAGTGTTAGTGTTAGTGTTAGTGTTAGTGTTAGTGTTTCCTGGTTCAGCTGCAGTTTATTTCCTGCTCTCTGCTTCGTTTTATTCAGAATTGATGATTTATTTCTTCTTCTTCTGCCTCTGTCTCCTGCAGTCAGCTATGGGCCGATCCTCCAGTTCAAGCTGTCAGATATTGGAGAAGGCATCAT
>NW_027283923.1:12500-43623 GCF_046629955.1 Centroberyx affinis | reverse complement strand
GTCATTTAAACTAAACATGCAGCAGGTCTAAGACCGTGTGTGTATGTAGATAGTGTGTGTATGTGTCTGTCTGTCTCTGCATCTGCATCTGCATATGTAATATGTATCTATATAAATATTATAGAATATATATTACTTATTATATACAGTATGTAATTATGTGATTCTGTAATTCTCTCTAATAAGTCGAATGAGACATATACCATTACAAAAAAAAACAACAACTTTGATTCTACGAATGCTACTTATTCCTACTGAAGGCTTAACTTAGGAAGACTGTGATATACGGTCAGTTTGACTACTGTTGACAAAACAAAATTATTGTTAAGTCGTTTTGGACAAAAGCGTCTGCTAAATGACATCATGTAATGTAATACACATGATCAAATTATGTGTCAGGTTCAGCAAAAATATGACCAACCTTGGATCTTGGTCTTGAAGATACCTGTGGGGAAACACAATATTAATTAAATGATGATGGGAGAGGAGGAGAGCATCAATAGCTAGTGCAATCAATACCTGCATGATTGAAATGAAAGACCCGCCCTAAAAGAGAGTGGGCCAATATCAGGAATGGCAGGAACAGCATATGTGAGTTTTGTGGAGAGGGGATTCCCTTTAAAGCACATATATATTTTTTTAGTAATTATTTCATAATAACTCTACTAGTTACATAAAAGTCTCATTAACATTATTTATTTGTTATATTATCCAAGTTAATTTGGTATTTAACCTATGCATTTTTAATTGATGGATTAATTATGTATTGTTGTTGCTGGTGTTAGGAAACTGCTTTCTAAAAATGTTCACACTAGAAGTACAATGGATAAAGAGGAGGAGATTACCATGATGGAAATGCATCATGGTATCGTGGTAATTTTCTTGAATACACAAAAGATGGCTGCCATAGGATGCCATGGAAGACATTAAGACATTTACATTTAAACTCAAGGCATGTAAAGCTTTTAACCACAGTGACTCGCAATGAACGCAGCAGGGAAATAAGCTTCGACTGCCACATTAAAAGCAACCAATAGTGTGTAGTGCAAATTCCTGTGACCCTTCATTGATCATGAGCGACTGAAGTGCTAGGAAAATAAATAACAGAAACGAGATCTTAGGAGAGAGGCAGAAGCATATTCAGAGTGTGGAGGTGGAAGATATGGAAGGAGGAATGAAGGGTGATGAAACGAGCGTTGCTTTACGTTTGGAAAGTGCACGAGCCTCAGTGTTAATCCTTATTTTATTTTATTTTTTTACATTTTTGATCATGCAGTAGTGTGGCATGGCAGTAACATGAAAGAGAGGTTGGACTCCAAACAGGCTGTGGGCGAGCTTCCCATGTATTTGTGCTTCTTATGGCTTAATCATTAGAGAGTAAAAAAGCTTTTAACACAACTAGAGGGCACCAAGACTCTGTGTGGTTATGTGTGTGTGTGTGTGTGTGTGTGTGTGTGTGTTAATGTGTGTGTGCATTCCTGAGGAGGGAGTGTGTGTGTGTGTAGAGGGAATTTCTGTTTCTGTGTGTGTGTATGTACGTGTTTACGTGCCAGTCTGTCAAATTATATCTATATATACGTCATGTGTGACTGTATGCATGCCTCAATGTCTTTGTGTGTGTGTGTGCATGTGTGTGTGCGTGTGCGTGCGTGTGTGTGTGAGTGTGTGTGTGTGTGTGTGAGTGAGTGAGTGTGATCGCTGCTCTGAAGGCCAAGTGTCTTCCTCTCTTTCTCTCTCTCTCTCTCTCTCTCTCAACCTCCTAAAGCACATAGAAAGCTGCCTCTAATTAAAGTAGTGTAATGACTTCTTGTGACGCACGCGCGCACACACACACACACACACACACGCACGCGTGCGCGCACACACACACACGCACACACACACACACGCACATATAGCCTGTGGTTCTGAGTATAATGAGTTCTTATTGTGAGTGTAAGGCAGCTAAATACCTACTGCAGTCTGTTCTCCGGGCTAAAAACAGATCAGTGCTGCGTTTGGGTTTCAGCGCTAAAACCTTGCATGTATGTGTGTGTGTGCGTGTGTGTGTGTGTGTGTGTGTGTGTGTGTGTGTGTGTGTGTGTGTGTGTGTGTGTGTAGTGTGTGTGTAGTGTGTGTGTGTAGTGTGTGCGTATTTTGAGTGTTTGTACATTTGTCTATTTCTGTGTATGTTGGAGTATGTTCTGTTTGTGGCATGTGCACATACCTCTATATGCCTATATCTATGTGTGTGTGTGTGTGCATGCGTGTGTGTGTGTGTGTGTGTGTGTGTGTGCGCATGCATGTGTGTATGAGAAAATAAGTCATCAGGAGTCTAATAGCTTTCTGCATTCCTCATCCAGACTCAAATTAAACCTGATATTTTCCATTGGACTTGATCCCTGCACTCCCTCAACCTTGTGTGTGTGTGCATGCGTGCGTGCGTGCGTGTGTGTGTGTGGGTGTGTGTGTGTGTGTTGTTTGTGTCGGATACCAGATATCAGTTTCTAATAGAGGGGTGGAAATCGTTCCCCATCACCGGTAATAATAATGCTGTGAATCCACAATAATGTGCAGACTTTTTCAGAAGCGAGCGAGCGAGATGCCATTGGCAGGAGAATGAGGTAATACAAATGCTAATGTCCTCCCCCTCTCTTCTTCTCTTCCCTCCCCTCCTCTCATCCCCTCTCTTCTTCTCCACTTTCCTGAAAATATCTCCCACTCCTCGTCTCCTCTCCCCCTTCTCTCTCCTCTCGTTTTTCTCTATTGTCATTTCCTATCTCTCCTGTCCTCTCCTCTCCTCTCCTCTCCTCTCCTCTCCTCTCCTCTCCTCTCCTCTCCTCTCCTCCACCCTTACATTGCATTAGATTAGATTAGATTGGATTAGGTTAGTTTAGATTAGATTATATGAAACCTTAATGATCCCTGTGGGGGAATTGGGTAAAACTAACGGCAGAATCAGACCCAGGTGTCCCATATGGTGTTTCACTCGTTTACCACTATACTGTATTGACAGTCTTCTCTTCCCTCTCCTCTCCTCCCACTTTTCCTCTCCTCCTACACCTCTCCTATCATCTCCTCTCTTCTCCTACTGTTCCTCTCCTCCTACTCCCCTATCCTCTATTGTCATCTCCTACTGTATATTTCCTCTCTCCTCACCTCCCACACTCCTCATCTCCTCTAATTTCCCCTCTTCTTCTTTCCCCTCTCCTCTCCACTCCTCATTTGGGATCTCCTCTCCTCTCCTCTCCTACATACTTTTGCCATCTCCTATCTTTCCTCTCTCCTTACCTCCCACTCCTCTCTCCTCATCTCCCTTTTTCAGCTGTCTTTCCTCTTTCCTCTCCTCCCACTCTCTTCTCCTCTCCTCTATTGTCATCTCCTCTCCTTCCTACTTGTCTTGTCCACTCCTCTTCTCTCTTGTCCCCTCATCCTCAATTTCTGCTGTCTTTCCTCTCTCCTCTCCTCTCTCATCTCCACGCCTTCAGAGCCTAATTGTCTACAGCTTCCAGCTAAATATAGCGTAGCCTATATTTGCCTCAGTGTTTCCCCTACCTGTGCAGAGTCACGCTGGGATAGCCCAGCCTGGAGTAACTGCCATCCAACCTGAACGATTTTCATTAGTATTGGTGTCAGGGCCAGGGTCAATTCACTTTTACCTCAATCATTTCAAAAAGTTAATAGAAATGCCAAATCATTTTATAATGATTGAGCGTTCACTCTCAATTATTTCTCAATATGGTGGACATGGCAACATATCAAATTTGTCACTGTTTGAATTTTGAGGGAGACCTACTTCCCGAATCAGTCGAACTGAAAGTTAATTGAACTTGGCCGTCATTGATTTCATTACGGAGTTTTAGCGTGGCGTGGGCTAAATGCTGCTTGAAAGAATTTCATTAGTATTGCTTTCAATGTGAGACTTTTACTGCCACATGTCGTTTCAAAGAATTTCATTAGTATTGGTTCCAATGGAGAGTTTTAGCACGTCATGGTCTAAATGTTTTTTTTTCAGAGGCATTTCCACCCGACCTAGAAAAAACTAAAAACTGCTCACTACTTTGCTGCATTGACACTGCACCTTCACTCACATATAGGAGTACACACATAAGGGTCTTACTCACAGCCCACAACATCTCACCCAATAGTTTCCAATCTTACAATCAATTACAACAACAATAAGATAATGGGACAGCTGACTATGTGTGTACAGAAACGTCATTTTACCAGCAAACATAGGCTAAAGGGATGGTTGACCCTGCAGCCATTCAACAGCTTACAAACAATGTAATACTAATGTCTCCAAATGACAAACAACCAAGACCAATGCTGGAGAGATAGGCAGCCTCTATGAGTTTCTACACTGCATTTTACATTGTGTGCCACTGGGTCGGATTTAGAGGGAAATCTGCTGGATTGCTTTACGGCACAAAACAGAAAGAGGGCGCTGTTCTTCCAGAGCAAACAGAGCTAAAAAAGTCTGAGTTTCTCACATTGACAGGTGGTGGGAAAAATAACTTCCATAATGTTTATCTTCTTCAGTAAAGCGAAACAGAATAAAAACGTACCCAAATAAGGGATCATCTGGAGCATGGTCTCATTTGTTTACAGTAATTTTACCAAGGTATCTCAGTTAATTTGACAATGACATGTTGATGTTTAAAAATGCAAGATGTTGCACCTCTAAAAGGTATGACTGAATCATCTGGCTTGAAATGGCCCACTCAGCAGTTCAGAAACCCCATTGTATCTGCAATCATAGGCTAACAAGGGCCGATGCTTTTGGGCTGAAAGAGGCCCTTCAGTACTCAAGAAACAGCACTGCATCAGCAAACAATATACTAACAATTACTTCAGGAGCTGAGGACAGAGTGTGACTGCGCACTTCTGCTACCAGAAATACAACATTAATCCAGTCTTAGTTGTCTGTCTGATTTCCATACTTTTAGGTCCCAGCGGTTGTCCTTTCTTTTCAGCATTTCCCAGGCTCTAACACTCAGTAGAGAAAATACTGTATTTGCAAAATAATGCCAACATGGCTCTTTCTAAAGTGAGGGCCAACAGAGGATTTTTCTCAAATATCCTTATTATCTTAGGAAAATACCTCCTTTAAAATCGGAGGAGCCTTTTTATTGGATATATAAATGATAGTTCACACACACACTATCATTTGTCTCTTGGTGTTGCGGGGTAAATAGATCGATGAGGTGCAGATCAGATCTCAGTGCTAAATTTCTGGATTATGTCAAAGGTCAAGGCTTGTAAAAAATAAACTGGGCCTGCCTTAAGAAGCTAATTCATGTAACTCTCCCTCCTTTCTCTTTGTCTTTCTCTGTCTTTCTCTCTCTCTCTCACTTGCTCTCTCTCTCTCTCTCTCTCTCTCTCTCTCACACACACACACACACACACACACGCTCTATCTCTCTCATTTATTAACATCCGAAATAACTGAGAATAGCTCAAGTGTCTGTAGGTTGGCAGGCCGTCTGGTCATGTGTGTGTGGGTGTGTGCATGTAAGTGTATGTACGTGTGTACATGTGTTTGTGTGTGTGTGTGTGTGCGTGTGTGCATGTGCATGTGTGTGTACAGGCCTGGTGACAAATCATTAGCAGTTTTCTGAAGCACAGATGCTTAAACAGATTATTGGCCTTATGTGCCACCATACGTACACATGCACCCGCACATGCACACACACACACACACACACACACACACACACATAACCTCCTACTCTCAGGAAGTGTCAGCCAAAAATCATCCAAATGATGATACGTTCATTAGGATGAACCCCTTGAGATGAGCCATCTCGTTTTCGAGGGGGTCCTGACATACAATACAAACAAAAATGAAAAACAAGAAATGACTCAAAGACATTAAAGTAATAGGAAAGACAAAAACAAAACAACAATCAACAATTCAACAAACACACATACAAACATCAGAAAGATGAGTACATTGGTGTACACACAACCACTTGATGGCCACAGAGAGGCTGTAAACAAATACTTGCCCAGCAAAAATATAATTGAGAATAAATAATATAGAATATACAGTGAATTGTATATTATATGTAGGTATAGCATCATCTGAAACATGAACAATTTAACTCAAAATAAGAAGACAAACCATTTTTAAACATGTGAAATTATGTCAAGGATCTCATGTTTCAAAGCAAGTTATTCCAGTCTGAAGGAGCCTTAAACATAAATGCTCTCTTTCCAATTGCTTTTCTGACTGTATAGGAATGGAGAAGAAGTATTGTGTATGCACATATTGTGTATGCCTCAATTGATATATTGAGGAATATGATACCAAAAATTGTTGTAAGTAATGGGGATAGTTGAAATGTACACATTTAAAGATGAGTTGCAGCCAATGTGTCTTCTTATATTGAGTGGAGGCCATTTAAGTGAGTTATACATTATACAATGATGAGTACTAAAGGAACATCCAAGAGCAAATCTACAGAGCTTATTGTATGCTGTATTGAGGGGTAGAAGGTTAGTTTTGGATGCATATAGTTGAACAGAAGAATTAGAACAGATTAAAGGAAGATCATTAATAAAAATAGAGAAAAGAAGTGGACCCAGCGTCGAACCCTGGGGTACACCTCTTTGTTGAACAAATAAATCAGACTTACTCCCTTGAAGGACAACACATTGTTTTCTATTATGTAAATAAGAATCAAACCATAATAATGCATTTTGAGACAGACCAACTGCATAAAGCTTATCTAAGAGTATGTAGTGATCAACCAAATCAAAAGCCTTCTTGAGATCAATAAACATAGCCCCTGTAAGATTAGTATCGGATGCTGAAAACACATCATTAGTAAGTTTTAAGAGAGCAGTAGTTGTTGAATGATTAGGTCTAAATCGGATTGAAATGGCGATAGGATACTATTAGTCTTAAGATACTGTGATAACTGATTAAAAATTTGTTTTTTTGAATACATTAGCAATAGAACAGATTATCGATATAGGTCTATAATTATTTGGATCAAGAGTGTCACCGCCTTTGTAAAGTGGAGTAATGCGTGAATATTTCCAGATAGCTGGTAACTCACAGGTAGATATCTGAGGAGTTGTACCACTATTTACCACCTCTCAGTCACACACACACACACACACACACACAAACACTTTTGAAAACAGACAGAGACAAGCAGGCATGGGGTTAGTGTTGAGTGTTGCCCTGAGAGAGCTGTAGGGGAGCACAGCATCTCACACACACACAAACCCCAGTCTGCTTCTAGTTAACATTCCTCAATATTAGGAGGAGGAGAAGAGGAAGGAGTGGAGTGGCAGGTAGAGGAGAAGAGGGGGATGGAGGAGGTGTGGTAGGGAGAAAAGAAGAAGAGAAAGAGGTGGCAAAAAAATTAAGAGAACGGGGGAGAGGATAGGAAGATAGAAGAAAAGGGGAGGAAGGGAGCCGTGTTAAGGAAAAAAACAGAAGAGAGATACAGTAGGTTAGAGGAAAAAGAGAAGTGACACGAAGATAGTAGATAAGAGGAATTAGGAGGGTGAGAAGAGAGGGAGCAGTGGGGAGAGGAGTGGAGAGGGAGGGAAGAAGAGGAGGAGAAGACAGGAGGGGAGGAAAGGAAATTTCATATCAGCTCCTGACCTCCTTTCAGCTCCACTAAATGAGATGTTAGATTAAAGAGACAGACAGAGCGAGGGAAAACGTTTTTGGCCTGAAAGAGAGGGGGAGAGAGAGATATGGAGGGAAGGGGAGAAGGAGAGGAGGAAGGGAGGGAGGGAGGAAGAGTTTGAGGGTTATGAGGAAGAAAGATATATTTTTGTCCGCTTGGGATGAATAGAATGAGAGAGAATCTAAAAGAGATATAGATAGAGAGAGAGAAAGTGTGAGGAAGATAATGAGAGAGTGACTGTATGTGTGTGTGTGTGCGTGTGTGAGAGAGAGAGAGAGAGAGAGAGAGAGAGAGAGAGAGAGAGAGAGAGATGATATGATGGGGCAGAAAGATGTTTTTCAGCTTAATCTGAACAACACTTCCAATTTATTCTTGTAACTGATACATTAGGAAGATATTCCGGCTTCTTAATGAATGCTTAATGAGATGTCAGGAGAAACATGTTTACGCACACACACACACACACACACACACACACACACAGATGCATCAGGAGGGAGACTTGTTTACATACACATTTAAATTTCACGTTAAGACACAGATAATTGGCTAATTTAGCATTAGCGTTATCATGCTACTGGAACGGAGTGAATTTGTGTGTGAAATCAGCGCTCCACTCAGCAGAGATCACCCTGCATGGAGAGATTATAGACATGGATTAAATAGTTTGTGCGAATAGTTTAGTTCTTAGGGTTTATTTTAACCGATTTGGGGCACCAGCAGGGTGGGATTAGCCACATGTGGCAATACAATGATTATTAGAAAGTTAAGGCAATCACAAGATAGTATTTGCAAGTCAATTTAAGATATTTTTCAGTGATCAACAACATACCTGTCACTACAACACAGTGGCACACAAAATTTTTGAAATGAGTAGTAACATTTACGTCCTTCCATCATGTAAGGATTGAAAGGGACAATAGCCCATATTTGACACAACATTTTCACATCACCATCATGTGAACTGGTTAGATAACAGTTCAGTTTAGTCAAGTAAAGTCAAGTCCAATTTTATTTGAATAGCACATTTCATACACAAAGCAACACAATGTGCTTCACAAAGCCAAGAGCATGTTATGTTACATGTATAATAAAATAAAATGTAAAATCAGTGTAGGCAGCAGTAAGTTTAAGAAAGAAAAACAACTTTGGTCAAGGTTAGGGTCAATGTTTTGTTCATGGTTAAAGCAGATATTGAAAGTGAAAACGTCATTCACAGTCAGAAAGCACTCTTATATAAATTCTTGAATCTTGGTGACGGTTTCTCCGCTCACCTGCACATGGCCCAGAAGAGATCTGCCTGGAATTTAGTCCTGCATATTTGTCTAAAGAAATGCAAGCAGGCACATCTCGGTCTTCACAGTGTGGGTGGACTAATCTGCTTGTAGCATGAAGCTGTATTGGCATGAGAGGTGTGCTTTATGAAGACAATATTTGCTCTTCCTGGTGTGTGTGTGTGTGTGTGTGTGTGTGTTTGTGTCTGTAATGTATGTGTGTGTGTGAGCCTGCCTCACACTGTATGTAAATGTGAGGACAACAACTCATGGATTCTGGTTTATAACACATTTTTAACACCTAAATAAGCGTTTTGTAACAGCTACATGGAAATACTGATGCAGGAGAGAATAAAATGAACCCTTGGTAAAACAAATGTCTCATCTATATAACAGGCTGCATGCAAAACAGCTTCATGCCGCATATTTTCATTGTTAACCACTACAAATATTTTTTCAGTCAAAATGAGAATCGCCGGGGTGGCTTTTATTTTGAAATTTCCACAGTTTTAAATTGATACAATTCAACTGTTTCGTCGCACATCAATGAGGGATCATACCAACATCTTAGGACAGTTAAATCAGTATTCACGAATGGGTCATGTAGCTGTTATTAAGCTATTGTTGAGGCATTATGAATGAGTTATAAACCAGAGTTCATGCATTAATCCATAGCTCTTTGTGTGTGTATTTGCATGTGAGAGAGGGAGAGAGAGAGAGAGTGAGAGAGAGAGAGAGAGAGAGCTTGCACTGATGTACGTTGCATGGAAGAACATGTGTGTGTGTGTTTGTGCGTATGCATGCATGAATGTCGGCGTTGCTCTGTATGCATATATGTGTGTGTGAGCTTTCATTACCATGTATGTATGTATGTGTGTGTGTGTGTGTGCACGCACGCACGCCCTGAGACGTCTGGGTAAAACAGATGACTTGTCACGTCCGTCTCCCAGGAAGTGCATCTTCATTAGTAACCAATCAAAATCCAATTACAGCCAGTATCTTGGCGTATTAGGGGCCTGGCATTAAAATGATATGGCGCCCGGATATATTTCCAATCACCGCAGACTTTAATTACCATCCTGTACCACACAGGCCACTCTTTAAGGGCGGAGAAGGGTGTGTGTGTGTGTGTGTGTGTGTGTGTGTGTGTGTGTGGTGGGGGGGGATAAAATGAGCATGAGCAAGAGAGAGTATGAGAAAGAATGTGTGTGTGTGACAGAGAGATGGTGTGGGTGAGTGTGTGCATTGTTCTATGTGTGTGTGCGTGTTGGGGGGATTATGACACACTTGTCTCATTTCAGCAGTTTGGTGTGTGTGTGTGTGTGGGGGGGGGGGTATTACAGTTGGATTGTGGGTATTCTTGCTCACATCTCTGCCTGAGGCCTTTTTCCATTAGAGGCTGGTTAAACATGGCACCCCACAGGGCGTAGTAAATACACAAATAAGCCACTTAGCCTGACTGACAGCCAGCTAGACAGTTCATCAGTCAGTCGGTAAGTAAAGCAGGCAGTCAATCGGATAGTTTCATCTGTTAATAAGTCAGCCGCTCAGATTGTCACTCAGGCAGTTAAAAGGTCGGCCCAACTGCCAGTCACTCAAATTGTTATTTCATTAATCACTTACTAAGTCAGTTAGACAGCCAACCAGTCAGCTGGTTAGTTCAATCAGTTCGAATTTCACCAGCCAGCAAACCAGCCAGATTTAAGATAATTTCATCTCATTTAGCTAATAAATGAATAGTTAGTCACCCACCCAGACAATTAGTTAATTTTTCAGTTAGCAAGTCAGTCAGCCAGCCAATTACATAATCAGTCACAGACAGCCAGTCAGTAATCAGTAAAGTTAGTAATCCATAAAATCAGCCAGTCACACAACTAGTCAAACAGCTTACCAGTCAGTCAGCCAGTGAATTAAGAGGTAAATTGCTAACACTTTCTAATAACTGTCACGAATAAATGGCAAACTAATCATTATTTAATATGTATTAATTAACAATTAAATGTTAACTAACATCTGACTGATTATAATTTTCAACATTTTATTCTAATTAATAGTAAATTATATGGTGTACATTATTTGTAAGTTATCAATATGTCATTCATTATTAAATAATGTGCACTATATCATTTACAGTGTTATTAATTAGTAAACAAAATTAACTAATCATCAATTAGTTGCTACTTAACCATGTAATAATAATGAATAAATATGAAATAATGATTAATTCAGCATTTATAAATGATGGTTATTAGAAAGTGTTAACAGTGGATTACTGAATAATCAGTCAGTAAGTCTGATAGTCAGCCATTCAGTAATTCAGCCAGATGATCAGTCGTTCAACCAAACTGGTGTGGAGTCGAAGAGAAACAGAGGAACTGAGAGCTGGAGAAAGGCTTATGAGCGAGGAGAGGAAGGATTATTTCTCTGCCAGCTTCTTTCTCTCTCTTTGTCCCCGTCTCTCTATCTGACATTCTCCCTCAAGAAAATCTGTGTTCATGTAACAGCATTAACAAAAATCACTGTGTTGGCGGATGGAGCACAATGCTGAGCATGCCATGTATCCAGGGGCGTAGCGGCAGATGAAGAGGTGGCTGTACTGCGAACCCGCCAGCCTCGTTCTTAAATACACCACCAACAAATTAGAGAGAGAACGAGAGAAACAGACAGAGAGGAGCAGAGGCAGTGCGTGTATTTAGATGAAAATTAATTTATTCGGATATCGGATATAGATAGCCAAGCATTTAGTTTGAGTTGAGTCAATGCAACATCGAAACCCAGATATGATAGTTTGGATATGCTGACACATGTCCAAACTTTTTCTGGTTTACGGATGGTTTTTGTGGTCTTTTATTTCCCTTGCAATATTCATAAGTTGCTCTTTATTTGCATATGCAGGGATATTTGTGATCGAAATGTGGAGATGCATTGTTTATCTTGGATATGACCGGTGTTATGAGTTAATACCTGCAATACCCCAACATAAAGATTTTAAGTTGTAATTCATCCATTGAGTGAGAGAAGTACTTCCCATCTCTCTATGTATCTCACTGTTCAAATCTACAAAGCTCTGAACATGTCGTTTCCAAACAGCACAGGTTCTGCAGAAAGCCAACAATCACTATACATGTATTTATATGTGTGTGTGTGTGTGTGTGTGTGTGTGTGTGTGTGTGTGTGTGTGTGTGCAGTGTGTATTATACACTTTTACAGGCTGCAGCGTCTAGTAGAAACACACTGTCGGATTCACAGTACTAAACAATTCACCAGCATCGAATGATACAGACATCACTAGTGGAAATAGATTCATATCTCTTTCCTCGGGTTGACTGGTTATGTCTGGCACTGAGGAGCCACTGTTGCTACAACTGCTGAACCCCGTCAATCTTGCCCCGAAGGCAGACTAAATGAAACGCTCAGGCATTCATCCAAACTACGCCTTGCCGCATGAATCAAAAATAACACTGAAGTCGTGAATCTATTGCCAAAACACCTCAGGTTCACCGTATTTAGACAAAAATCTCGGTTTAAAGTAGACTCCATTACTGTGGATATATTGAATAGGCTCTGCTCATTTATTTCAATAGAAATGAATATACTGATAAGGTATTACAAGGAAAATACCTGACAGGGAGTTCTTTGCTTTGATTATGCATAGAACGGGATTCATAATCACTAATCGCTCCCTGGTTAAAGCAAGCATTGGCATAGCTATTGTCAGCACTGTTGAAACGCATCCTCAGCCAATCAGATTGCTTGGTTTGAAACCAGCCTGTTGTATAATTTTCATTTGAGCATCGCTGGATGCACTAACGCTGAATTATGTCACAGTGAGAGCAGCAATTTGACCGGTCAGAAAACCCGGTCAGATCATGTTGTGTTATTAAAGAATAACAGCAGCATTTCTCAGTTTGGGTCATTTCTTTCATCACCCCTCCATTTTACCTTATCTGCAGGCCATTTTTTCATTGGATGGCTGTTTTTTTTTTTATTTAAAACCTCATGATGTGAAATCCATATTACACGGTCAAGTCAGGTCAACAGCAAAAAGACTGAAGTAACTCTGTCAAATAACTTGAGCTGTAGACGGCATAAAAAAAAAAATCTCAACACGTTTTCTGTGGCATGAACAACAAACAGTGTACATGGATCTGAAGTGTGGTGGAGAAATACTCTGAAACTGGTATTTTCCTGTAAGTAAAGCTCAATACTGCAGTACTTCTGGACAGGTACCAGGGATTACCTGTGTGCTGCCACAGATTAGTGTGAAAAGGAGAGTATATGAGAAGCTACACAGTCTAAGGCTGTATCTAATGCTGCTCCATTCATGTACATGCGTGTGTGTGTGTGTGTGTGTGTGTGTGTGTACTTCTTTTATTGATGTAAACGTCAACAAATTATTCTGGTGTGTGACTTTGTGTCAGTGTGTGCGCAGGTGTGTGTGTGTTTTAAGCGAAAAAAGTGTGAAAAGCAGCCTGTTTCCACTCCTGTATGTGATAAAAAAAATAGCTTAACATACACACACACACACACACACACACACACACACACACACACACACTATAAGTGTGAGGATTATCCATTCCCATTCATTCCTTTAACTTAATACGTTAACCTCTTAACCTTACTCTATTTCTTCACAATGTTCCCTTTCAGGAAAATAATCCTCAGAACTAACTGCTTTTCAGCGTTGTCTACAATTTTACATCTCAAAATAGTAAAAACACAGATCACACACACACACACACACACACACACACACACACACTTTAATGACAAGGCTGCACATGAGATGCTGTCAAAACAAACCATGCTCTAAAAATGAATGTACCACTCACATCTCGCTCCTTTTTTACTCTGCTCTCCTCATCATTTCATTTTTCAACTTTTGCTATTGTTCCACAAGGCCGCTTTCTCTGTGCACACACACATGCACACACACACACACACGCACACAAACACAAAACAGTTTATTGCAATTTTTCCTCTCTTCATCTTGTATTGATGGTTATATTGTGGTTTATAAGGTGTGGTGTGTGGGACAACAGTTAAACTCAAGTACTCATGTTTATCTGGCTGTAATTCCGCAACAATCACTTTTTCCTACCATAGACACAAATACAGATTGAATGGTTATATAGTGTGAGAGAAAAGGTCGGGGCTGCAAGATGGCGGTTAGAAAGACGTAAGACCTTAAGCCCGATCTACACCAGAAGCCTCAGATGTGTTTTTTAGTCGTCCGTCTTTCAAGAACAGAAACAAACTTTAAATTTAAATTATAGTCAAGATCCCAAGGTTTTCAAAGATACCAAACATGTCAGGCTGAATTATAGGGATATCTTGTGCATCATTTTATACACATTTCCCTGTAATTATATTCTGTAGCCTATCTATTTTAACTTTTAATCACAAAAAATAAAGAAATAAATCACTGAAATAGTGATTCCCTAAGTGAAAGAAATAATCACTTTTATGAATGATGCAGCTCTATGTGATTTCTACTGTTGATTTGTTGCATGCTGGAGAAAGTTTGTCTCGTTCCAGACCCTGCCTTCAAGTTCAAGTTTAGTTAAGTATTAAATTACTTTAGTATTAGTTAATATATACATTAGGTCAATATTTGATAGGAAAAAATGTACAAACAAGGCAAATGTACTTTACAAATGTACAAAGACATAATTACCCATATCAATATTTCAATTTCTGCTTCTGTATTTCGAGGCTTTGTGTTTGATTTCACACTTTTGACTGCACGGCTAAAACTCACTTAAAACAGAACCAGTGTGGAAACAAATGGAGGACCCACATGTGTTGACATGTTGCTGATGTGCTGTAATCAGTGTAGACTATATGTGACGGGTTGTGTCACGGGTTTGATCCCCATAACAGCCACTGTATGAGTTCTGTCAAATTGTACTTGGGTAAGACATAGAGCCCCTACCTGAGTTTCTTATTGTAAGTTGCACTGAACAAGAGCACCAGCTGAATGCTAAAATGTAAAATCTAATGCTGTTGTTACAGAATGGGGATTTGGTTCCCTCCAGCCTTTTACGAGGTTCTCCACCTATGAAAATTCACCATTGATTGGTTATTCACCAAGGCTACATCAAAGTCATTTCCACTCCTTGTATTATAGATTCAATACTGTTTACATGAATTGATCCATGCGTAATGTCTCCATGTTTAAATCAACAGAATCATGACTGTGCAGTTACAAACATGTGATACTGCTAATACTGAATACATTTTCATAATATCGCCAGCGATCGCTCCAGTTAGTGAAGACCTTGGATGGCAGCAAGGCTATATCAGAGAGCAGCGGAGAGAGAGAGAGAGAGAGAGAGAGAGAGAGAGAGAGAGAGAGACGGAGACGGAGTGAGGGAGCAAGAGCGAGAGTCAGAGTCCCTGAGAGAGCAAATCCTTGAAATATTAAGATAAAGGAAGAAAGAGAGAGAGAGAGAATGAGTAATGTCTCCCTCCTTCACACACAGTGGACCCGTCTCACCTTCTTATTCCACACGGGTCATTGGCAAAGTTACTTAACCCAAGGATGGTGAAATGGTCAGAAATAAAAGGACAAGGTTTATTACATTTCAGCATTTCACAGTCCAAGCCAGGGTCACAGACGACTTAAAGCTGCATTAGGCAGGATGTCCTGGTGGCTTAGTCGGCTAAGGCACGTACCACGTAACTCTGTAATGTCCTAGGTCGAATTTGGACTTTTGTCACATGTCATTCCCCTCTCTATGTCTCACTCCTAATCTTTTCTTGTCTCTCTCCACTGTCAAACTTTCAAAATAAATGTAAAATCCCCCCAAAAAAAATCTTTGAAAAAAAAGAAAGCAACTTTGCACTTTGGCGGCCCCAAGTGGCAGCGGGAGATAACTGTATTTTTGAAAGTTTGAAGGAGTTCATGACCCAGAGATGATGTAATGTGACGTCTCGGACCTAAATTTCCTCTTTTTAGTGGCTGGTGGAGTTGGAGGTGATGAAGAGGTTTAACCGTCATCGGTGAGTCCAGCTTACTCTGGACTGAGCACTCACTCTCTGCTGCTTAGGAGACATTTGTATTTTGTCTTTAATTTTAAATTCCTCACTTCTTGTGCCAATGGCAATGCGTGCGTGACACCTGAAATTAATTTAGGCAAGCAGGGATAATCTGTGGAGTCTCAATTAAAGTCCCCATAAAATCAACTCCCATTACTTTTACTTCCTGGAAAACAGTATCTTTCATGGTGACCTCATGCTGCACCAAGAGGTGTAAATATACATTTCTAACCAATAAAACCATCACATTTTTTGAACAATCCCGTCCCTCTGCACCACTCCCGTCAAATAAAATTGCTTTTCTCTTCCTGACTCATATTCCATTGGTTTAGACTTTTGAATGATCCCTCACTGCATTATGTCCCGCCCCAACATCCTGTTTCAACAGCAAATACATCAAATCAAGGAAGTAGAGATGGCATTTCACAGGGTCTTTAAAGGAGATGGGACACTCTTTTTCTGTTGGAGCTCCAATTTGTGATTTAGGCTGATCATATGGGTGTACTTTGACATAAAGATCTTGCCTAGTCCAGTTTTAAGGGGTAGTAGATCAAATGAAAGAGCAGGGTCTGTGGCATGTACATGGTAGTGGGGCTGAAAAATCTACAGACTGGACTCATTCAGCTTGACGTTAAATTACTCAGTTTTCATCATGCATGCATCAGGTTAGAACTAGCCTAGCTGGATCGTCCGAGCTTATAAATGCAGCATGTTTCAGTAACATCTGTGCATGTCACAGCTAATTTACTTGACTCACCAGTCACAAGTGGTGGAAAGAGCACTGATATGTTAAAGTCAAGCAGAAGTATTGGTACTTAAGTTGATTTTCACTCAGCTGTGTGTGAGAATCTAGAAAGTAATGAAAAGGTGAAAGCAAAAAAGTACTTACTTTGAGAACTTACTCGTACTTTGTCTTTTTGTGCATTTATTGGGTTATTGTCAGGCTGAGGTTTGAGATTGTGGATCCTCTTTGAATAGTGTCAAAAACCTAGTATAAGTTTTAATAAGTGCAGCCTTATTGTGTTTTGCTGTGAATGTCAGGTCTAATTGTACTCACTATTCTTATAACACTTCATTGAAATATATGTATTTTTTCTCAAGGTTAGTAGGTAACAAGTAATGACAGTCTGGATCATCTATAGTGATGCATCTATATAAGAGAAATTGAATGAGTTTCTTTTTATTGTTTTTTTTTCAAGAACCAAAACAACATGTAAACATTTAAAATAAATCAATCAAGATAACTTTTTGAAAGTGCGGATTTCCCCTATTTTTTGGCTTTTGAATTACAGTAAGCCTATTTGAAATGGGCGCACTAGAGAAGCCTTATGTTACGTCCATTTTCTTAGTCTTAGTCTAGTTTGTTTTTCAAAAATAGATTTTTAGCTTTTTGGAATAGAACACTTAAAACGTAAAAAATATAAACTTTCTAACTTTCTATAGTACTTGAAAACAAAGCATTAGCTTTAGTGACTTAGTGGATGTAATACGTTTCTTTCCATCCTCTCCTCTTCACAGCATCGGCCTCAGCTGCTCAGTTCACTTCTCTACCAGTGAAATCTCTGCTGCTGCATTCTGGACCTGCACTGATCAAAAGCTGCTTTCCTCAAACATGAAGGGTTACAACAGAAGCAGCGCACTGGGCATATCGGCTTGATGAGCACGCACACACACACACACACACACACACATATACACACACACATACACATAGAGTATTCAGTTCAGCCCTGTCTGGCCAATAGAGTAAAAGACACTGACAGTCACTTTAGAAGGAGGATAGAGAGAGAGAGAAAGGAGAGAGAAAGAGAGTTGTCCAATAAATCAATTTAATCGCACTTTTAAGTGGCTTCTACAAAGTCATTTTAAAAGTAACTGAGCACAATGTCTTCACTTCTCTCTTTTCATGTCCAGATAGCATCATGAACACGATGTGTCAGAGCACTCAAGTGCAACTTAAATATATGCATGCAGGCACAGGCGAGCAAACACAAACACAAACACACACACACACACAAACACATTTTATCTCTAAATCTGCGACTGTGTATGTATGTATGTATGTTCAGTGAGCCTTATCACCATTTACAGCCAGTTATAATGTGTAGCACCGATCACTGTGTGTGTGTGTGTGTGTGTGTGTGTGTGTGGGTCTGAGGCCCGACAAAATTCACATTGTTTTATCACCCCAGTTCCCCAGTGGTAAAGGGGACTACATCAAAGCTACACACACACACACACACACACAGGAATATATACTGTAGGCATTTTTGGCAAATACGCTCTTTGTTTTACAGTTGCACAGGAACCTCATCCAGTAAACATACAATTTACACATATTTTCAAAAATATATATTTTAATATTTTGTAAATTCAGTGTATTGCTTTAACCTTTTCACATATTTTGGACATTCCACCCAGTGTAGTTTCCTTAATCAGAGCTTCAAGATTTTTATTGTTCAATTTAGGCAACTTTTTTTTTTTTTTTTTAATTGTTCAGCATAATCTCTGTCTAGAAAACAAGACACCAGACTTTTTTACTTTGGATAATTAGAAAACCAAAGAAAATGTAAGTATCCTGGTTCATGTATTCTCAGATGTTGGCATTCTTTAATCTGCACAACAGCAATAGTAAATTGATGCAACTCAAGTCTATATATTAAGATATGTGCAATGCCATGTTTCCTTCTGTTTATCCCATCCAAAGATGAGAAGCTCCTTTTCTGGTATTATGCTGTCACTTTCTCAGAGACCATTGATAAATATACTGCTAATAAAATAAATAAACAGCTGTAAAGAGGGGTGGAGGAGGTAACCTAGAGGTTAGAGAAGCAGACTTGTGACCCGAAGGTCGCTGGTTGAATCCCAGACTGGCTGGGAAAACAACTCCCCCATGCTGTTGCTGTAAATAAGAACTTATTTGTGTGTCCTTAGTCAAGTTGTTGCGCTAAATAAGGGTTAAAATCAAATTCCTCCTCATATACCTCCTCATCATGCTGAAAGAAAACACAGAAAAGATTGAGAGAAGTTCATTTCTAGAGTGCACTTAAACTTCATCTTCAATGAATGAAAAAGAGGAGTTCATTTAAGAAGTGCCTCTTAGAGAGCAATTAGATCGGAAAACACTTTCATTTGTTGCAGAAATTTCTATGACTTCCCCCATCTCATCAGTGACTTATAGTAGTTTGCAATTCTCAGTTTCTTGTCATTCAGAAGATGAAGATGATGCTAATGATGACACCAACGCCATTAAAAGAGGATAAAAGAAGGAAAGAAGATGACATAATTCCTTGAGTAAGTTTAAAATGATTTGAAGTTACTTTCCAGCTATTGGAAGACAGCACACATCATACCTTAACTTGAGAAAACCTGCTCCAAGGAGAGTAATGATTACAGACCAGTTGCTGTTACACCTGATATAATGAAAGCACTGGAGAAAATGCTGGTCAAACATCTCAATAGGTTAATAATTTGTACATACTGACTTCTTTTTCTAGATGTCTTCATCATCAGCTTTTAATACTGTACACCTTAATCTGTTACTGTTAAAGATGCAACAGCTCAAGGTCAATCTATATCTCATTGATTGGTACAACGCATGTCTTACAATGAGAACACAGCGGGTGGAGCCCCGCAAGGCTGAGTCAGTCCTCCGTTACTCTCTAACTTGTAAACCGTTTCATTATCAAATATTCAGATGACTCTATAGAAAACTGAGATACTAGCTCTAAGATTGAAAAAAGTAAACTCTTGAGCTGTATACACAAAGTCCAAAGCACTCTAAATCCAGTAAGGAGGGAACATACTAAAAGTTTGAAATTTAAAAAGCCTTTATTGTCATGGCTTAGAGCCAGCACATGTTTTGACCATAATGTATTCATCAGGGCAAGAAATGGCTCCACAATGAGCAAGTCAGAATTTAAAAGTACTACGGCCAATCAAAGACTAGCAATCAAGACACATGCAAAAAGTCTGTGTAAAGACAGTGGAGGACCAAACCAAGGAAAAATACCCCACAGAAAATACAATACAAAAATGCAAAAATATGATAATAAGGAAAGGAAAAAATGTAACTGTGAGAAGGGAGAGAGAGAGAGAGCAAGAAAGAGAAAACAAGATAGGAAAGAGGAAGAAAAGGGAAAAAAAAACACTGAATCATAGGACCATAATGCAAACAAAGGACCATGGAAACAGCAAATTCAAAATTCAAATGTCTCTACTCTGATTTCCCTTTTGGATAGTAAAAGTGATCTGAACCTGTGCCAACTCAGAGTTGATAGAGTGGTTGAATGGTAATGTACCCTTCCCCCCCCTGAATTAATTCACAATGAAATAATTAAGCGGGTCACATCCTACAAATATCTGTGAGTTTATGTTGACTCGTCCTGGCACATGTTGATTTTGTCTGATTTTTTGTCAGCAAAGTGCAGCAGCGGGATTCTATTCTCCACAGGCTGAGATCCTTTGGAGCAAACAAACAGATTTGATCCTCGTTTTACTGCTGTGTGAGTCAGAGTCAGACTGTGCTGCAGTGTGGAATAACTGCCTCTTGGTACTACTTACAGCTCGGCTAACCAGATTGTTGGTGAGCCACTTGAACAAACCTTCAATAGAGGTTTTGAAGAGGAGCATGTTGATGATGGTGAGTATCATCTCTGGTGACATCTCCCATGTGTTGCATGTGTTACACCATCTGGGCGGCGGTGCAGGGTCCCACAATGTAGACTCAACAGATTTAAGCTCTTTTTTTTTGTTCCAGAGTCAATCGGAGGTAAAGGTAAAGGATCTTGACTAATGAGGGGCGGATGTGGTCATGGTCTCTGGTGTGCAGGGCGGTGGATGGGGGACTAGTGATGGATCCCGCGCTGTGTTACATATTATATGTGTTAGGCCATGTTCACATTGCGGAGTGGTTTCTGCTAAAAACGTCATTATTTGCTATGGTAGGATGTGGATTTTGCACTCACCGCTGGCTGCGAGGCGGATCATAGATTTTCCTGCTGCAGTTGCTAACACAAAGAGTTGAAACTAGTTCAACTTGAGCGGATAAGATCTGCGCGTCATTGTGTTACTTTTCACAAGATGACCAATCAAAATGACAGGAATTGACATGCTATAAACTCAGCGCTACCTTGATTGGCTGGCAACAAACTATGCGCCTGCCCATTACCACTCCACTTTGTTTCTGCCACGTTTTCTGCCATTTTTCAAAAATAAAATCATAGTGAGGATCGCAGATTTCAAGCGGAAAACGCTCCTTGATGTGAACACGGCCTTAGGGCTGTGCACATCATGTGTGTAGAGGTTTATAAGATATGTATGGTGTCTAATCGCCATGCGTGTATATACAGTGTGTAACTATTCAACTACTAAACTGTACTGCTTAAGACACAGGACAAGTTTCAGAGAAATTAGACAAAGTATTATCATATCGTATCATATCATAGTTTATGGAGCTCTTTATAGTCCCCCAATCTCATCAAGTAACTGCAGGCAGAAATCATCGTTTCCACCTTCTGTTTTCTCTGCTGCCCACAGACAGACAGTAGCTATAGCTAACAGTGACCATAGCCAGATTATACTGGAGATGTTCAGTCTGTAGATTGAAAAACATGGGAACATGTCTGTAAGGCCATGCTTACACAATATAAATATGTAATTGAGAGTCATCTCTACATTGGAAGGCAAGCCATTACATAGCTTTGCAGACTGTACAGTATGAAACCATAGGGGAGAGTGTAAAAGGCTATGCTTACACAAATGCAACATACATAACATAATGGATGACATTTTGCAGATCCTTTTTTCATTGTGGTAGCATGAGAGCAGAAATCCTTAGCATGTGGGACCCCACTGGGACTTGATCCGGACCCCTAATCCTGACAGTGTTACCACCATGTGGCTCATGCATGTGCTGTACAAAACAATCCATATGTGTGCAGATCTGTGAGGACAGAGGGAGGGCCTGAAATGAAAAGTAAAGTACAGCCAATATCTCCACATAAATCTACTAAAAGAGAAACAGACAGGGGAAAATAGACCAAAAAAAAGATAAAAAGCTTGGTACATTTAGATACCTAAATGCTAACGGATGATTTAGCATTTAGGCTAGATATATAAATGTACCAAGCTTTTTATACCTTAAAATAATAAAATGATAAAGTTGATTGTAGAGTACCCAATAAGGTTTAGAGGAATACACTGAATTTATAGTGAGTAAGCTCTTTGAGGAACTTAATGTTGTATGACAAGTGGACTGGTACCAGCGTACGTTTGTCTCCAGTACTTATGTAGTTCATAATTTCAAAAGCACTGCAGATCACTAAATATTGAACACACAGAGGTGAAACAGCTTGCAGTCATTTCTTGGTGCAAAAGCATTTAAGTTGCTGCAGAATCTCATCAGACTAACTTTTAGCAAGTTGTAATTTCCTTGTTCCACTCACACAGATGAAGACTGTGCACAGCCTGATTTTGGGGGCTTAATATGCGTCTTGCTCATGGGCACTTTGACAATAGTTGAATAGAGCATATCGCATTCACAGACCCCACCCAGACTTCCTCAGCTGGTATGGGGATTTTAACCTGCAACCTGCTTTGCCTGCAAGACTGAAAAACAAATCTAAGAAGAAGTAAGGTATGAGATTTGACTTGCGCATACAAATGTGGCTCTTATCTGTTGGAGCTGGGAGAGATTATTACTACTAAGTCATTATCTCTCCTATCAGACTTATACTACTGCGGCTGCTATTACTGCCACAATGACTTTCAGATAGACCCAGAGAATAGACTCATTTAGTCCAGTTTTATTACATTTCAGATAGCAGCAACTTTATCTGTGTGTCTGTCCATCTGTCTTTACGAGTATGTGTGTGTGTGTGTGTGCATTAAACCAGCCGAGATTACTTTATTATCATTGAGTTTCATTTTCGATAGCTGCAACTTTATTATCAACCAATCTCTCTCCTGTAACTCTGTATTTCTTTCATTCGCTTTCTCCCTCTCTCTCTCTCCCCACTCCTCTTCATAAGATGTGACATCAGTAGGGCTTTAATTGTCGACTGTTGGCAGCAAAGATGGACAGACAAAAAAAGTTGGAGGGCTTTGTCTGGGAGATTGAGAAAAAAAATGAAGAAAGATAAGAAAGGTTGCGAGGCAGACGGAAAGGAAATTTCTAAAAAAAAAAAAAAAGAGATGGGAAATCACAGGAATGACCAAGAACACACAACGTGCGGGGACACACACACACACACACACACACACACACACACACACACACACACACACACTCACTCAGGTGATTAATGTAATTCTGAATCAACTCCACTGTCCCCGCGTAATTGCCTTGTAGCCTATTTCACTGCTGCCTTTAGTTCAAGAGAAGTACACTCTGGACAGCACTTCTTAGTCCTAGAGAAAGGGTGAACTGGTACTCAGAAAATGACCTGACCAAACTCTATCTCACTATGCCTTTTTTATTGCTGGAGAGGTGAAATCAATATGGCACCCATAGCGTAACCTGACCAAATTCTGTCTCTAAATGGCTCTGGAAAGGGGCAGCAGCATAGTCTAAAGTGGCCAAACCCTCTGTATATATGAGTCTGGGTTTAACATGAATGACTAAACTCAGAGAAAATAAAAAGTGACTCTTATAGACTCTAGACTGGGCTGGCCGGCTCGCAATCCTTCATAGCTTCATATCTCTGATGAGTCAACCAAAACAGAGAGAGAGCGCAGAGGAAAATCTATCTTTATAAAGACACATTTTACAACACTGACATTTCGATATAGACTCAGAGGCGGCAGATCGGGCTGAACATTACAGATGAACACACACACACACACACACACACACACCCAAATGCATGCACACACGCATTCACATATACCACACACACAGACCACACCTACGGTCACACACACACACACACAGACACACATACCCAGATTTAGGCATGCATACACCACACACAGATTCACAGACGCATATACTCACACACACACACACACACACTGATGTGTGTCGTTAATGGTCCAAACGAACTGTTCAGTAATTGTGTGTCTCTGTCAGAACAGGCTCATCGAACTGGACTATGCAATTTTTTGGCTGTCATTAATGTGATTGGACTCTTATGTGACTCACACGAAACAACAAAGCAAGGCATCAAGAAAGCAAAGCAAATGACACATAAGTCATGACACGTAACGAGCAGATGGAAATGCATGTCTCCATCACTGATTATTACAAATGGACACACAAACAGAGACGTCGTTTGGTTACTGAAGCTCCGTCGGGTTGCTACGGTCAGTGCTCACATCTCAGCTGTTATGAGTTTACTTTCTTTCAAACTCTCACACACAAACACACAGACTTCCACATGCACACACATACATCCTTGTTTTTCTATCCTTAGGGGGATACAAATAGGCATGTGTCATTAAAATTAACTAACCAGAGCTTAGAGCTGCTACAAGTTCTTATCTTCTAAATTTATGTATAATGCTAAGCACCTAAGATAAGTTAACATACTGTTTGCTAAAGCATGCGTATCTACTGGACGCAGAGAGATGATTTTAGTGCCAATCCTGTCACATATTGGGAAAGGTGACCAATGGGCCAAACTCCCAAAAATTCAGGGTAGTCCTATAACCCTAACCTAAACCTAAACCTAATTCTAACCTTAACCTTAACCTCTTCTTCCCTGTCGCCCAAGCCACTGGGTCCATCATTACAAACGCAGATTGCACAGCCAAGCTTTGTTCAAACCCACAGAACTTTATTTAATATTCTAATCAAGATAACAAGTTTTCTAAAGACACCAAATATGGCATGCTACATACAGGGATACATACATTTTTTCCATTTGATGTAATGGTGCAGCCATAAAAACATGGCGTCTTGTATTTGAATATTTCATTAAATACAAGCAGCTAGAGCTTCAAGAAAGAGTTGGAACAGCAGATACAGAATATGGATGTGATGTTGTATAGTTAGGACATTTTTTTTTTCTAATTTTGAAGCTACTTAAGTGGAAATTTAAGGGTAAAGTCAGCTAAAGTCAGGGTACAAGGGGTTAAACTCAAGTCTGAACCGTATACTAGCCTCTTGACGACACGGGGGACTGCTAAAAAGACCTCACTTCACCAAAATGCCCTCACTCTGAAGGTCTAAAACTCAAACTGATTCTCACAAAGATAGAAGAACAACAACACACACACACACACACACACACACACACACAAACAGAAGTATTACTACTGTCTCTCACACACAATCACACAGAAAATGGAGTGAACTGAAGATTGGTCGTTGAGAACGCTCTGTGCCCCTTTACACAGTGTTTTTGCTGTTCAGCGGTGGCCTCTCGCTCATTCAGTTCTCCACTCCCTTACTTTCTCCCCCTCTATCTCAATGCCTCTCTCTCTCTCTGTCTCTCTCTGTCTCTCTCTCTCTCTCTCTCTCTCTCTCTCTCTCTCGCTGAGAAAATACCTTAACAGATTAGACAGTTCAGTTTGTCTTCTTCTCCAGTCTTCTTGAAGTCTGCCATGACTCAACATGAGACCGGATCAACAACTAGAGAAAACAGCCTATTCACTTCTATAAAAAGATACGCAATGCACATTGAAGTGTGTGTGTGTGTGTTTGAGTCAGTCCATGTATATTTACAAAGCTTTCCTCCAAAAAAGATGCACACTGCATGCTCATAGTTCTGTTTGCAGTGCAGTGTGGTTGACTGTGTGTGTGTGTGTGTGTGTGTGGGTGTGTGGGTGAGCGCACAGCATGTTTTGCAATTCATGTCTTTAAATCACATCCTTACCAGGATAGATGATAGTGTGTTTGTGTTTGTGCAGCTTATTCATTTGAATAAGATACTTAAAGCACACTGATATTTCTATCTATGCAAATGTGTCCATGTGTGTATATGTATCTGCGTGTGAGTGCAAGTGTGTGTGTGTGCATGTGTGTATATGTGTGTGATGTCTCTATCTCACCGACATAGGCAGTAAACAAAAACAGACATTTCTGGAGCGCCTTATTAGTCACTGAAAACAGATGAAAGCGACAAAATGCAAACAACCTCCTTTGATAGAAAGTCACAGCTCAACAATAATTACATACAAATGACGAGATTTGATTTTATTAAATGTTCATCAAGAGAGCGCAGATAATTACTGCATGCACCCACACAGGGGTGAGTTTGTGAGTTTATTTATTGTGGCCTGATTAACAGATATAAATAAGGGTTAAAGTGTACACAGGCGAAGATAGAAAGGAAGTCTGATAGACAGAATTAAATCCATCTATGTCTATTCACATAGACATAGATGGGCCATAAGGACACATAACTCATTTTGTAGCAGAGAAAGAAGGAACATACAGTATTTAATTTCATTGGACAGTTCCTAAAACACAAGCCAACCAACTCGCATCTCAAACTAACCAAGGCTAACAGAAAATGTCAGACTTTTTTTCCGGTGTGGTCGTTGGTTTTATATCGCAAGGCAGAGTCACTGACTGTACTTTCGGAGGCCATAATGCACAGGACACATTTAGAGGCAGTGTTAATGTTGATGAGTAGTTTTGGCCTCATCAGGGATGGCGGACTGACAGTGTGACCTTCTACTGTACATTTCCTCAAAATGTTGCCTGAATGTCATGGTCTTTAACTTTAACTTCTAATTTTAACTTAGCAGGCTCAAACCTTAATCAAATAGCCATTCCTTCCCCACATATAATTACATGATGAGGAATGTCCTTAGGGGCAGATTGTAGCAGTGGAAAAACTAACTATATTTTAAAATTAAGCAAAGATCCTTGGCTGAATTAAGATGCATTGGCTGCCATAGTAATACTGGTCAAATTAAAGAAGGGTCTTTAAGAGACTGGCCTCGATTACAGCTTTATTAGGTGCGAGTGTAGAGACACACAGAGGCCATGTCATGAAAAAAAGGTCACAAGTCGGGTTTCATGTGTAGATGACATGAGCCTGCTTGCTGCTTGGTTTGTGGAAAGACTATCATTGTGCCTTAGGCCCAATCACGCAATATCCCTTTGATAAATTCTGTTCAATTAGCTTCCAATTAACTAGCCCATTAAAAGTCTATTGGACAAGATGGCAGAGAACACTTACAGTATTTCCTCCATTGTAGGAAATGAGGGAGAGGAGGGGCAAATGGGCCTCTCATCGATCAGACAGTGTGTGTGTGTGTGTGTGTGTGTGTGCGTGTGCGTGTGACTGTGCGTGTGAATGTGGTTTGGTGGGTGTGAGATAGAGAGAAAGTGAGTGTATGTATGCACTATGTGCGTGTGCACATGTACAGTGTGTGTGTGTGTGTGTGTGTGTGTGTGAGAGATTTTTTCTGCTAGCAAACATGCACATGTGTGTGTGTGCGTGTGTATAGACCCTAAGACTAACAGTTCTGAGTGTGTGTGTATGTGTGTTTGTGTTTCTGAATGTGTGTGCTTGCGACTTTCTAAACGTGTGTGTGTCTAGCTGTGTGTGTGTGTGTGTGTGTGTGTGTGTGTGTGTGTGTGTGAGTGTGAGTGTGTGTGTGTGTGTGTGTGTGTGTGGATCACAAGTCTAACAGCCCAGAGCAGATAATATAGAGAAGATGAACAGGGACATTTTCATTATTAAAAGCTAAGTTCCCTTCTCTTTATTCCGACTCATTAAGTATGAATTGTGTTAATATTTCCATTTGTCTCTGTTAATGTCATCTCCATCTCTTGCCTTCTTCGTTCTTTCTCCTTCTCTGTGGCCGTCACACGTTTTCTGGCAAAGCACAAGACCATGAAAGTCGGTACAATCCGATACTGTAGATCCACACAGCCTGTATAGCTGGCAGGCTAACTAGCTAACACTGCTACCAATCTCTCTTCATGCCTCTTCCACTGGCACCAGAACGGAGGGGGTAGGGGTGCAGGACTTTTGATCCCTGCCCAATCTGTAGGGCCAACAATCATTTTAAAAGGATAATGCTGGTGTTTGTGCCAATCATCTCCTTTTGTCTGCACACAGTCAGCATAGTTGGAGATATCAGGGCTCGTTTTCCTATTTCAGAAGAAACCATTTGCTGCCACCCACTCTTGTACACAATAAAAATCAACTCCCACACACCTGAAAATTGCCTGAGCTATAGATAATCGATCACAGTAAACACAAATCCTTCATTTGTTTTTTGTCAAAGTTTCTATTCTATTTTATTTATGGTTTCCTCAGTGTTTTCACAGCAGTCCACGCATTACATTACACTTTGCTTCCTGTCAATCACCTGCCACCGACATGAAGACATGGAAGTCTCCATCTAGAAATATCAAAAGAGCATCTGTATTTGCTGAGACAGCAGTTAATTTCAAGCTAGGTTTGACACCGCAAACTTTGTATTTTAAAAACGCCGGAAAACAATTAAATGTTACAAAATCGAATTACATACCACCATTGCATTGTAAAATGTCTGAGGGAAATGTAGTCTAGACGTATAGACAATAGTGAATGGGCTGTAACTCTAAATGACACTGATATTCTCCTTTAAAGTACCTTTGGATTACCTTCATTGCGGTGAGTCAAAATCAATATATTAGCATTCATTAGCATCTTTACAGTAGCCTAAGTGGACGTGCCGCTCAAATGATGTAAACGATGATTTTGAGTAGGAGACTTGATGAAAGTTGAGTGGTTATTTTACTGTCTAGAAGTTACATCAGGACCACTAATAGTTCACCACAAATTAAAATATATATAACAGCTGTGGACTAGTCTGCTTAGCCTGTGAAAAACTTCAGAAGTGTTGTGTGTGGCACCGTATGGTTCTTGGTAATGACTAATTAACAAGTCATTAAATGTTTGTCATTAGAGTCTGCTGACAGCAGAGACAGCCAAAAAGCTGCAGTCGAGAAAGGTAACATCATGACAGAACAGCAAAAAAATGGTTAGATTTGGTTCCCTGATGACTAAAAGTGGAGACAGGTGCAGGTAGGAAGCGGCTGTAGGAAGGAAACTCAGCTGACCTCTCTGTATTTAAAAAGAGCAAATTCCTCTGATTTGAAACTAGGCCAACCTTTCTGCCCTTCCCAGAGCGAAGGGAGCAATCTATTAGGATTGAAACCTGGCCAACGTTCGCCTGATAAAAGAGGAATAAACTATTAGGATTGAAACCTGGCCAAGCTCTCCGCCCCTCTCTCTGTAAGAAGGTAGCGTACAATTCGAATTGAAACTCGGCCAACCTATCTGCATTTCTCGGAGGGAAAGGAATAAACTGTTAGGAATGAAACTCAGCCGACCTCTCTGCCCCTCTCAGCTGGAGCCAATGGATCAATCTCACTTTAACAGCTCTGCTCACACACTAACACACACGCACACACAGACACACACACACACACCAACACACACACACACACACACACACAGAAGAAAAGTGAGGTTGATTTCATTCTAACAGTTCTGACTTTCCATCCAGAACACTCACTGGAGGAGAAAAACTCAGAAAAACTGCAGGAGGGAGAGAGAGAGAGAGAGAGAGAGAGAGAGAGAGAGAGAGAGAGAGAGAGAGAGAGAGATAGAGAGAGAGGGAGAGAGCAAGAGTAGGAGAGGAAAATCGAGAGACAGAGAGACTGAGAGAGAGAGAGAGAGAGACAGAGAGAGAGAAACAAAGTGAGGGAGAGACAAGGAGTGAAAGGCAGAAGAGAGATTGTAATAGAAAAATAGGCGGTGAACACTGCTGTGGGTATAAGGGGCAGAGAAATTGATATGAAACTCAGTAATCCCGCTGCCATCCTCTCTCGTATTACCCACAATGCCACTGTGCCACTTTTAGCTTCAGGAAATGATGTCCGTGCGACATAATGCTCATAACTTATTTCATGCCTTTCATCCTACTCAGTATCACCACCCCATGGCACAATGCTGGACACTCACCACCACCCACTGTATGTCACACTGCCTGAATGCACACAGTGACTGAATGCCGAGTATATTGTGACTATGTGTAGTCTACTGTCTGCCATATGCATTGCACTGTCCCATTGCTCTATATGTGAGGTCCTGATGTGCCTGCAAGTCATTATGAAGGGTTACTATCTTAGTTGTCATAGATAGATAGATAGATAGATAGATAGATAGATAGATAGATATTAGGGAGGGGTTGATCTGCTTATCTCACGATACGATTCGAGACACAATACAGGGTTCACGATTCAATACAACCACGAAACGACAAAATAAATAAACTTTCAATGACAACAAACCATGACTGTGCAGTATTACATTTACTTCTGAGATCTTCTGGCAAATCTTTCTAGCACGTAAACAACAATTTAAAAATGTCATTACAAAGTGCATATAATATAAATTGGATGGAGAACTTATTACCACAGCAGAATATGATATTGCGATTCATTTTTCTGCCCCACGATACGTTTTGTCACATTTTTGTATTGCAATATATTGATTTTCGACACATCCTCCCATCCCTAATAGAAAGATAGATAGATAGATAGATAGATAGATAGATAGATAGATAGATAGATAGATAGATAATGCATGCATGTGTTGGATGGTTTTGTAACTGCACATAAACGGTGGATAACAGGCTTATATTTGATGATGGGATCACAGCACACCCTCTGCTCAGCAGCCATTGGCAGGAAGGTGCTAAGAGCTCCTAGCTCAGAAATGTTCTCACCTCCTCAATAATGTGTTATGAATTACAAATAACTGCCGGTGACTGGCTGCAGATAATTAGTTTATTTTTTGCATTCTGTATCAGTATTACTATATTTATTGTGCGCTACACAATTCATGATTGTCAAAGGACGAACAATAGAATTCGACCGCCTGCATTCATGTTAAGACAGGCGGAAAAGAAGAGGCAGGGCAAACTGTGGGTTTATAAATTACTTGGGGAAGTCAGAATAAGAATCGGGGTCACGTTATTCACCAAGCACAGTTAATTTGCCAGAGTTTATCTTGGTGACATTGATGCAGGGACACATGAAGATTTATTTCCAAAATTTCCTAAAAAAAAAAAACGTAAGTAGAGGATTTCAAAAGGTGGATATCTCATTTTGGAGTGAAACATACAGAATGAAGCAACATTAGGACATAGAGGCAAGGCAAACACGGCATATGACCTCACTTTTAGACATACAATAGCCAGTATATGTCCAATATGTGA
>NW_027283923.1:0-7500 GCF_046629955.1 Centroberyx affinis | reverse complement strand
GTCCGAGATACCTGATTGGCTGGTCGATGTAGGCGGAACTAATCTACTGATGACGGCATTACAGAGCGCAGCAACAACAACAACCAACATGGCAGCAGCACCGGCAGCGGAAAAGGAATTGGATGATAGCAAGCTAGATGTAGCGATTTTGTCAGTCCTTAAAAAACGTAATGGCATCGATGAATTAAAACAGGAACAATCCGTGTGTTTAAAAGCCTTTTTAAGAGGTCAGGATGTATTTGCGGTGCTTCCCACCTGCTTTGGTAAGAGCTTAATTTACCAGCTCGCTCCTCTGGTGGCTACAGAAATGGGACTGCCAAATCCTCTTGTTATTGTCACTTGTCCGTTGGTCGCTCTTATGGAAGATCAAGTGAATGAGGCCGCAGAATTTGGTATTTCTGCCTTGCGATTTGGAGTGGACTCCGCAAAGGAAATACAGGAAGGACGAGGGACGATCAAGTCTGGGGGCCTGGGTGCTCGACAAGTGGCAACAAATGACAACAAATGATATCGTCGCCGACGGTTAAGGATCGGTTGTTTGGAATTGTCGTTGACGAGGTCCATCTCACTCAAAAATGGTATGTACAACAATAACACACTGTTGTTTTCACTGGGAAGTGAATGCTGCCATGATTGTTGTTGCTATGGGGCACCTCCAGATTACGTCAATCTGCTTTGCTACTGTGATTGGTCAAAGAGTTTGATCATTGAGAACTAACAGCAACCAATCGGTTGGGGCAAGAAATTACGTCACCGAATCAGTGGTGGATAGGCTTGCCTCCAGACCCTTATGAATCGCCATGCAAATTTGAGTGCTGAAAACTGTGATTCATAGGGGCTGGATACCAGGCTAAGTAGTACTTGGACCCACAGAGAATATTGGCTCCTGAGTCAGCTGTCAGTTGAAATAACGAGCTCCCATTGCCTCTTGCTGCTAACAAGAAGTCCAAATGGGGTTTGTCTAAATATCTCCAAAAATGCCATTTGCAGGCTCCACAGGGGAGTTGAAAGTAAACGGAGAATTTGCAATATACATGAAATAAACCTTTCCCTTTCACTAATCAGGAAATCACAGAACTATTTTTCAGGTCTGATTATAAACAGTAGAGTTTGGTAGAAGACTATCTAGATGGGCTTTTTTTGAGATATTTTGACAAACCCCATTTGGACTGCTTGTTAGCAGCAAGACGCTACAGGAGTTCACTGTTTCTACCAACAGCTGACCCAGGAGCCAATATTGTCTGTGGGTCCAAGTATTACAGGTACGTAAGATACAAATTATATATAATTTAGGTCCAAAATTGCTGATATATAACAATGACTATTTTTATCATATGTTTCACCCTTGCCATTATTATCTCCCCACATATAGTGTAGACAGCTATAAATCAACAACAACAAATACCTTACCATATGGGGGTCCCACTGGAGATCAGTGCCCCAGTGTGAGTCTATTTAGGGTCTGTGACATGAAAATGCTTGATGTCCTACCTGTCCTTGCATGCTGTTCTTTCTCTGTAATCCGTACATATTTTTGGGAGCAGACAATCTGTCAGTTGCCGTGCAGTTTGTGTTTATCCATAGGTCTGTGATTCTGTTCGTCCTCTTGTCCATCTGTGTCTCTTTGTCTGTCCGTCCATCTGTTTGTCTTCTCTGTCCGTCCATCTGCCGCCCGTCTATCCTCCTGTCTGTGTGTGTGTACTGTATGTGTGTTGTTATGCAGATCTTAATGTGTGAATGAGTAGGATTTTTCACTTCACATTTCAGAACATTCAGTTTTCACACCTCTATCTCCCCCAGTCCTCCATTTTCTCTCTATATCCATTTCTGTCTCTGCCTTTCTCTCTCTGCCCCCTTTGCTCTCTCTCTGGTTGTCTCTCTATCGGCCTCTCTCTCTCTTTCTCTTTCACTGTTCAATGTCTCTCTCCCTCCTCCCCTCTCTTTCTGTCCACTCGTCTCCTTTAATTTCCCTATCTTTTCCTCTTTTTTCCCCTCTCTTTCCATCTCTCTCTCTCTGCCTGTCTGTCCTCCTCGTTTCCGATGACACCTGCCACTCAGAATCATACAGGTTGGTTGCTATGACAACACACCCTTGAGATCAAATATTAAAGACACCTCTTCCCTTCCACGTCTGCCCACCATGCATCTGTGTCAGTTTGTGTCAGATTTTTAGATTTAATGTTGAAAAAATGTAAAGCAAGACAAAATGTAATTTAAATGACGTTAAACCCGAAGCCCTGTATCTATGCTTTTGGGCTATATTGGTTGTAGCAAGATATTTGTAATTTTATTTTACCACAATTTTGTCACAAAGAAAATTATCAAAAAGTGTAACAAGTTCAGTTTTACTCTTAACATATTTGTTTAACATTTAGGAAGATAATACTCCAATTATTTTACTTCTGGCCTCAAGATATGGTTAGTGAGGTTTTGGTACTGCTTTTGAGAGAGGTTGAGCAGTGATGCAGCAATATGCAGAACAGCTAGAGGCATTTAAATCAAATGACTGCAACTCTATATCAACCTTACGTGAGTAACTAGTTTGTTTCTATGCTGTTGTGTCAGAAATCAGAAAATCAGCATGTTATAGCAGTGATTGGACTGGTTTCCCTGCTGTTTCTATTGTGTCCCAGATCAATGTGTTATAGCCAGATCAATGTGTTATAGCAATGATTGGACTGGTTTCTCTGCTGTTTCTATTGTGTCCAAGATCAATGTGTTATAGCACTGATTGGACTGGTTTCTCTGCTGTTTCTATTGTGTCCCAGATCAATGTGTTATAGCAGTGATTGGACTGGTTTCTCTGCTGTTTCTATTGTGTCCCAGATCAATGTGTTATAGCACTGATTGGACTGGTTTCCCTGCTGTTTCTATTGTGTCCCAGATCAATGTGTTATAGCCAGATCAATGTGTTATAGCAATGATTGGACTGGTTTCTCTGCTGTTTCTATTGTGTCCAAGATCAATGTGTTATAGCACTGATTGGACTGGTTTCTCTGCTGTTTCTATTGTGTCCCAGATCAATGTGTTATAGCAGTGATTGGACTGGTTTCTCTGCTGTTTCTATTGTGTCCAAGATCAATGTGTTATAGCACTGATTGGACTGGTTTCTCTGCTGTTTCTATTGTGTCCCAGATCAATGTGTTATAGCAGTGATTGGACTGGTTTCTCTGCTGTTTCTATTGTGTCCCAGATCAACATGTTATAGCACTGATTGGACTGGTTTCCCTGCTGTTTCTGTTGTGTCCCACATCAGCATGTTATCATAAAAATAACTGGTTAGGCCTGTTTCTTTAGTGTTTCCTGATGCAGCAAAATAACTTCAGACGTTTACTAACTGCAACTCCAGGTTGCAGTAAGCACGTCAGCTAAATTTCTTAAACACTTGCAATTGTATTTGTGTCCCATTTTTCAAATTCATTAGCAATGAAAGGTACCCATATTTCACTGCCATGGAATGCTGTTCTAAGGCAAATTAGACTATTCTCAGGTAGATTCTAAACAAGACGTCAACTTTAAAGTTACTCTTGACTTTGTAGAAAACTCGTCGCTTGTTCCCTTGTCACAGCCGAGCAGACAGATCTGTTCTGACAGATCAGACAGATCTGGAAAATGGCTGATGTTGTTCTGGTATTTAACACAGGTTTGCAACGGCTCTGAAAATGAGCCATTGTTGAGTGTGTGTGTGTGTGTGTGCGTAATCTGCTATCAAAAGCAGTGATGCAACAGTGACCTCTCATCTCCCCTCTTCTCCTCTGGTTTCCACCTCTGATGGGAATGGGACTTTAAAGCTCCGGCAGTCCCCCTTCATCTCACAGTGTAACCAGTTGGGGTTGACAGTATGCTCTTACCCCACCACCCTATACATTTCAGTGTTAGTTAAGTTGATAGGTGTATACTTGGGTGCAGTGGTAGCTTGTCTTAAGGAAGGTCAGTGATGTCAGCGTCTGGACCAGCTGGGGAAATCTGGGCGGGGAAAATTAATAATTGACTCTCCTCCCTCCCTCAACACCTGTCATTGAGGTTCCTTTAAGCAAAGCATTTAACCCCCAATTGCTCCGGTAGCCAACGGTAGAAGACTGAGGCTGTGCTGGCCAGCTCATAAGTGTGAATGTGTGTATCTGTACGAATGTGAAGCCAGGTGTTCCTAAAAAGGAGCGTGCATGCTCAGCAAACATTTCTGGGATACATTAAAGCTTAAATAAATAATGCTCTATCCTTACCATCCTATATTTTTTCTGTAGTAATTAGCATGATAGGTGGGTATACTGCATCTCTACCGTCCTATTATTTAAATGTTAATCAGGCCGAGCAGTGGGTGTATTTAAAATACTCAGCAAAAGATGTGGCTCTGCTATGCACACCTGCAGCCTCAACTCCCCTACTGCTCCTGCCTCACTTAGTCAGCTCCCACACACTCTGCTTCATCATGAGGGATTTTATAAAGCGCAAAGGTCCCTCCCCTGTGGCTACAGGACGTGTTGTGTTTTTTTTTTTTCTTCTCACCATTAAGAAACTGGACATTTCCTACAGCAAATCAGAGAATATAAGGGTTTTTTGGGCTTGTGACCAGAAGCCACTTCTAATCATCCAACAGGCAGGGGAAAGTCTCGGCAGTGAAAGTGAGTGAACCCTCAACACGCCCTTGAGCAAGGCACTTAACCCCCAACTGCTGTAGCTACTTAGCAGCCTATAGTATAAGACTGTCGTTGCACTTGGCAATCCCCGGGTATGAATGTGTGTGTGAGAGTAATTGACATCCTCACAACCCCCACAAACCCTTGCGACTGCTCTCCCAAACCGCTGCTGTCAGTAAGAAAATGTCCTTAGTCAACTTGCCTGCTTAGATTTGGCTGCAAAAACAAATAAATCTGTACATTTGGATGCAGAAAGAAAAGACATTGCACTATTTTCACTGCAGACAAAAGAGGTGCATAAGGAGACCTCAGAGGTGGAATGGCTTTTCAGATGCCTATTCAAAGTCCCCCCTGGTCAGCACATAATGTGTCACATTGTGGGCATATGAATGACTGACAATGTAAGCTGGGTCACTGGTGTTAAATCAGCAGGAGGAGTAACAGCTCCCATAAATATCCATCCATCCAAGCTCTGAGAGGCAGCAGTCAAATCTGTCTCTCTTTATTTCTCTGCCTCTCTTTCTTTCTCTCTTCTCTCCTCCTCCCCTCCATTCCCGTCTCTCTCTACATATTCTCTCTCGTTCTCTGCTCTCTCTCTCTCTCTCTCTCTCTCTCTCTCTCTCTCTCTCTCTCTCTCTCTCTCTCTCTCTCTCTCTCTCTCCACAACTAAAGGTGTTTCAATCCTGGGCAAGCTTACTCTAGGGTGTCGATAGTGGCTGGAGGGTTGACACATGCTGGATGACTTATTGAAAATTTCGTTTTTTTGGACAGCTTTGAAAAGGCAGGTTTTTTTTTTCTCTTCTGACACATTCACTCATTTGTGCCCTCTGTCTCACACACACACACACACACACACTCACGCACACATGCATACACTCGCACACATAAAAAGAGCGGGAGAGGGTGGGATGTTGGATCAAACAGACTAATTTGGCCTTGGTAGGAAAGAGACGTCTTATCTTAAAACAGCCATTTAGTGTTAATTAATCCTTTTTCTGAAACCTCCCCTTACCACATATTCTCTTTAGTTGTTAGGCTTTCATGCTTAAAGTGTTCACCCTGCCTCAGATAGCCAAGTTACTGAAAAATCCCTAAATCTGATTACACTGCCTTCTCTCTTTAGCTATCTGGCATACATGTAAAGCTAGCTAGTTAATTTGCTATTTAGCTTTCAAGCTTAAAGGACTTCTGCTATCACTGATTGAGGGATTTTCACTAACTGTCCATTTTCTCTTTAGCTTTGCTGCATTGAGCTTTTGTACAAAGGCAACAAGCTGTTTAAAAAAGCTACCCCCCCCCCCCCCCCCCCCACACACACACACACACACACACACACACACACACACAAATACGTTTCTTTACTGTGCTGCTTTCATGCTGAAAGTGCTAGCTTCAAAAAAAGGCTGCTCCTCAAATAAGTTTCAGTTTCTTTGATTTCTAGTTTTTCATGCTAAAATTGTTTAGATTTCCCTTTATCCAAATGGAGAGCCTTCCCTTTGGAATTTGGCTTCATTTCTTTAATTGTCATTCTAGCCTTCATCAAACGAACGGTATCTTTTGCTGTGTTGCTTTCATGATGTGATGGCGAACTGCTATGCTGTTAGATGGCTAGTGGATAACCATCTTCAAATGTAGCGTTCATGGTAAAATTGCAAGGCCCCAGCTCAAACAAATTGTATTTCTTTTAGTTTTGAGCTTTCGAAGAGCTTGTACTCATAACCTCAAAGACATATCGCTTGGCGTTTCATGCTACAGCGGCTAACTCTTAGCTCTTAGATGATTAACCACCTTCACACTGACAATGTTTTCTCTGCCATGTAGTTCCCATGTTAAAGCAGGAAGTGCTTTTGGAAATACTTCTGTTTGAGGTGTGGCCTATAGCAATTTTAGCATGAAAACTATCTGGGTAAATTCCAAATGTGGTTTCTGCCCTAAGATTAGCAATGACATCATCTCGGAAATGAGAGAGACGAAGGGGGAGGCAGGGGAGAGAGAGAGAGAGAGAGAGAGAAAGAGAGAGAGAGAGAGAGAGAATAGGAAAAGAAAAGCAAACAACAGTCTATTTGTACTTCAGAATTCCTCTTCCCAACCTTCATAAGACCTCCCTCATCTCTCTCTCTCTCTCTCTCTCTCTCTCTCTCTCCCTCTCTCTCTCTCTGGCACTCTCTCGCACACACACACCCACACACACACACACAATGTCTCATATTCTCCCAGTGCAGAGCTAATATGAAGTGACAATCTAATGATTTCTGAGCGTTCCCATGCTTCAGGAGTCTTGTACAAGTTCAACCAAAGACACTCAGAGTGCATGTCTGTCTATCAGTCAGAACACACACACACACACACACACACACACACACACACGCAGTAGTTACAATGGGTATGCGAGTTTAAATCTTGCAAAACTGCTTGTGCCTTCATTTGCCCCCAGCCACCATGACACCATCACACACACACACACACACACACACACACACACACACACACACACACACATACAAATTGGATCACGCTGATGTGACAGTGCTTCCAAATTGCAGTCAGATTTCTGATTGCTTGGTAAAAATCAGTAACAGTGGTTGCCGCTGTAGAAGTCTCTGCTCATACTTTTACTCTACATCTATCTGGCATTAGAGACGCCATGAAACAGCATCTCTGCTTCCTTGATTTGATGCATTTCCTGTTGAAACAGGAGGGCGGGACATAATGCAGTGGGGGATCATTCAAAATGTCTAAACCAATGGAATTTCAGGGTGAGTCAGGGAGAGAAAGGCAGTTTTATTTGATGGGAGGGGTTGTTCAAAAATCTGATGGTGTTATTGGTTGTAATTTATATTTACGCCTACTAGTGCAGTATGAG
>NW_027283922.1:0-17585 GCF_046629955.1 Centroberyx affinis | reverse complement strand
CCTCTAAACTGTTAACAACCTAAAAAATAAATCAAAAAACAAACAGAGATTAAATTCAGACAGTGTCATAGTTGCAAGTGTTTTTCAGTTGAATTATTTTTTGCTGTTATTGTTGAAATAGTTTGATCAGTCATCTTTAACTGTGTTATTGAAAAAAGCGTCAACATTGTACAATGGAAATCACAGAAAAACACAAATGAATGAATGAGGTGCTTGGAGCCAGGGGGGTGAAAGTAGTTTTTAGCATAAACCAAGACAAAAAATTGGAGCGAACTTTGATTATATTTGTTCTTTTCATATATACTGATAATTACTGATGACAATATTTTAGGAGGTGAGGTGATGGTATCTCCATCTCAGCACATGTGGGCTAGAAGTCAGATTTATGCTTTTCCACCGCATGGTACCGGCTCGACTCGACTCGCCTTTTTTGGTTTTCCACTGGGCAAGTACCAGGTACCAGGTACCATATTACCTAGTACCTGGTACATTTTTGGTAGCATCTCTGTCGAAGTTCCAAGCGAGCTGAGGCGAGCTGAGGCGGATACCAAAAGGTGACGTGAAAAACACTGCAGACCACTGATTGGTCAGAGAGAATCGTCATCGCGCACACGGGACATATGCTAACATTAGCTACCAGGTTAGCTTACCCTCTTATGTCGCCTTGAGCAACCAGAGAGCAGTCTGTTGTCTCGCTGCCTTCAGCCTCTTCTGAAATAAAATCTGTTTCCTTGCTGTGACTAACAGCCACATACCGAGAATCAAGAACACAATCCCTTCGATATCTTCCATTGTTGCTGTGTGTGTTGCGTTTCATGCAGCGTCACGGCATCGCTATGACAACCAGTTGTGGGGGGTGGGGCACATTGGGGGGGGTACTATCTGAAAACCTTACTACCAAAAGCGAGTAGAGTCGAGTCAAGTCGAGGCGAATTGAGCCGGTACCATGTGGTGGAAAAGCGGCATTAGAGGTATGTTGAGGCTCTGGAAACTCTATCTCTATATCCTGCTGAAATCTCAATCATTTACCTGTGGGTCAAATTTAACCAAAATAGTCCCTTTGTACAGTGAACATTCATTCTCCAGTTTCACCAAACAATAATTGAGAGAATCCAACACTATCCTCCCTGCCTGTGAGGAGGAGTCAATGCAAAACTTAGATGTCTTCCATCTCTACTTATCTGACTGCAGAGAGGATGACAGAGAACAGTGGCCACACAGTTTAACATGATGGGCTATAGGACAGGACTGCTGCTTTTAACTATCTGCTGGGCAGGTGAAGCTTTTGACTAATCTTGATTTGATGTTGTCTTCATTAAAGATACTAACTTAATGCATGTGATGGTTTTCTTTGTTGTCTTGACAGGTGTTGATGGTCAGACTCTGACAGAATCTGAACCAGTGGTTAAAAAGCCTGCAGAATCCCACAGACTGACCTGTACAGCCTCTGGATTCACATTCAGCAGCTACCCGATGAACTGGATCAGACAGGCTCCTGGAAAAGGACTGGAGTGGATCGCCTTCATACACACAGGCAGTAGTCATATCTACTACTCCCAGTCAGTCCAGGGCAGATTCACCATCTCCAGAGATGACTCCAGCAGTAAGGTGTATCTACAGATGAACAGTCTGAAGACGGAGGACACAGCAGTGTATTACTGTGCCCGAGAGACACAGTGAGAGACAGTAATAGGAAAGACACACAAAAACTACTTCCTCTATTTACCACCATCAGTAGACTCAGTTCTTCCTGGTGACACTGGGAACATTCAATTCTCTCAGGATTGTTTTTGTGCACAATACTGATTTTAGTGAATATACTGTATATATATCATTATATATATATATATATATATATATATATATATATATATATATATATATATATATATATATATATCATATTATCAATACAGTATACATTTCCCTAACAATAATTCATTTTTAATATAGTAATTTTAAGAATATTAATAACCATCTTAATCCTCCACTGCCACCTTTTGAACCGCCAGTCTTAAAAAGCTAGAGCTACCATAATAAACTACCTGTAAACTGATTCTGCATATTAACATGACATAAAATATGTTTTTTTTCCCTACACAACCATACCCACAAACAAAGACAAAATTTCAGTTTAATATTTGCAACTGTTTTTCTGTTGAATTAAAGGTTATAGTTAGGAAAATATTAATACCAAGTTGCATCCAAATGTTTTAGAATACAATCACCTTATTGATGAGCATTATGTTTTCTCCTATGTTCTATCAATGTTTTTTTGCTCTTATTGTTGAAATGACTTACTTATAAACATTTTCAACCATTACATTACAACTGTCATTAAACAGCAGTCAAACTACATCTGTGTTACATGTTCCCTATTTAAACCTGTAGAGGGCGGTCTATGCAAAGTCTTCCTTCTTAAACACACCATCAGCACCACTCAAATCATTTGTGGCAGAATAATTGGGACAGTTTAAAAAACCTCAGAAAACATTGATCAGAATTGCAGTGTGTATTACATAATGGAAAATACGATTGCCTGGAGTTTATTCTTTGTAGTCACTATACACGGTAAGAAAAGTAATTGGGCTGTTACACACTTTTCCTTGGTAAATGTCTAACCTGAGATTTACAAGTCTGTTGGCTGATGCTCATCTTTTCTTTGTTTACAGGAGTGTGGAGTGAGATCAAACTGGACCAGTCTCCCTCTCAGGTGAAAAGACCAGGAGAGACAGTGAAGATGTCATGTACCATATCTGGGTTTACCATGACAAGCTACTATATGCACTGGGTACAGCAGAGGCCAGGGGAAGCTCTGGAGTGGATTGGGAGAATGAACACAGGTTCAAACTCTGCTGTCTATGCCAGCTCCTTTCAAAGCCGTTTCATCCTGACTGAAGATGTGTCCAGCAGCACTCAGCACCTCGAGGCCAAGAGCCTGAGAGCAGAAGATTCTGCTGTTTACTTCTGTGCTCGAAGAAGCACAGTGACTGAAGACGGTGGAGCAGCTGTATAAAAACCTCCACAGACAACATGCATCAATGAGATCTCAATTACATCTGCAGGCTTTTTCTCACACTCACCATATTCACAAAGAATAAGGCCCATATTTGTGTACAGATTATAATTTCTTATTTATTTAAACTTTGAAAGTAAACCCTCCATCCCTTTATGATATTACCTCAGTGAAAGCGAGGCAAAGTCCTTTCAACAGTCAAAAATCATTGATATGTCATTGGGACAAAGGGGAAGTGAAAGAAATGCATAGTGTTGTGGAGGGAAAAGATGAGGCTGATAGAGAGGTCAGAGTCTCGAGACTGAGAGTCTCTCAACAAGGCGTCTACTACAAAAAAATGTATTGAGGTCACCAAGGTAGACCTGTCATGGCTGGACCCTCCTCCTCCCACATCCATGCTTCCTGGTCTCATCTATGACAGCAACAGCTTCGCCTCAGAGGCCCCTTCCCCTTTGTCCTGACATTAAAGCTGAACTGAGATATTCTTTCTATTCCCTATTCAAGGCTTCAGCCCCTGGTCCAGTCCGGTCTCAAATCGATCTCCTTCATAAAGAAACAGATGTTTGATAGTTCATCCGTGCAATATCTAAAACACATTCCTTAGATTTCTATGCTCCAGTCCACTGAAGTTTGCTGTTCTCTTCACTACAGTTTATATGAGTTGTGATGACAGTATTATTTGAGGCATTAACAACGATCACACCTCATCGTATGTGGGGTAGAAGGCAGATTTAGAGGTTTCTTGAGGCTTTGGAAAATCTAGCTGTAGCCCTCATAGTCCCTTTGTACACTGAACATTAATTCTCTAATTACATCAAACAATAACTGAGAGTCAAGTCCAATCCAGTACTATCCTCCCTCCCTGTGAGGAGGAGTCAATGCAAAACTTAGATGTCTTTCCATCTCTACTTATCTGACTGCAGAAAGGATGACAGAGAACAGTGGCCACACAGTTTAACATGATGGGCTATAGGACAGGACTGCTGCTTTTAACTATCTGCTGGGCAGGTGAAGCTTTGGACTGATCTTGATTTGATGTTGTCTTCATTAAAGTTAGGAACTTAATGTATGTGATGGTTTTCTTTGTGTCTTGACAGGTGTTGATGGTCAGACTCTGACAGAATCTGAACCAGTAGTTAAAAAGCCTGCAGAATCCCACAGATTGACCTGTACAGCCTCTGGATTCACATTCAGCAGCTACTATATGGCCTGGATCAGACAGGCTCCTGGAAAAGGACTGGAGTGGGTTGCCTCCATCTATAGTAGCTACATCTACTACTCTCAGTCAGTCCAAGGCCGGTTCACCATCTCCAGAGATGACAGCAGACAGCAGCTGTATCTCCAGATGAACAGTCTGAAGACTGAAGACTCTGCTGTTTATTATTGTGCTCGAGATCCACAGTGACTGGAGTTGGTTGAGCAGCTGTACAAAATCCTACAGTACTCATCCTTACTGGGCTGTTAGACCCCCCTCTGTCTCACATGATTCATGTCTTAGCTTCAAGTACATGGAAATGACATGTCAATATGGAGAAAAGGAAAGACCACATACACACACACACACACGCACACACACACACACACACACACACACACACACCTACTTGCAACACTCATCTGTCTGAGTAGCACTGAAGTACTGGGTTTAAAAAGAAAATGTTTTGAAAGAGCAAGAACCAAGAACAAAGAATTACGAGTAGAACACATCACATTAATAAAATAAATAAAATTGTTTCTTCCATTTTATTGGGTGATATTCCAGGAACTTACAGCTCTGGCTTCATCAGTTTTCTAACATTTCTTGAGAGGGCTTCCTCACTTGACAAGTCTGTTTAAGGATTCAAAAGCCAGATTGCACAAAGTGTAATAAGGAATTTGTTTTATGTATTCCATTATTTTTTACAGAAGCGTAATGCATTCACTTTGCCCTGTTTTTTGCCCTGTTTTTCTGAATTAACGAGATAATTATCTCAGAATTCCGAGAAAAGTTTTCATGAAAAAAAAAAATTCTGCTCCGTTTTTCTGAATCAATGAGAGAATTATCTCAGAATTCTAAGAAAAGTTTTCATGGGAAAAAAAAAATTCTGCTCTTTTTTTCTGATTTACCTCAAAATCCTGTGAGAAGCTCTCACCTGCATGGAGTAGCCTACGGTTGCTGCTGCTAATCAGCCTGACTCTCCAACAGTGCTATATGATTTCAAGTACGGGGTCAATACACATGTTTGCTTCTCTGAAATCGAGCTCTCAAGTAGGAATGAGAGCTTCTCTTGGGATTTTAAGATATCTCATTAAGAGAAAGAGGAAAAACAATCTATGATCAGATATTGCACTGACAAAGTGGAAAGGATAGAAAACAAATCCTAGATTCTCTGTATAAATATTTTCCTGACTGATAATAATAGACATTCAGCTGACCATGATCGCATTCAAATTTATAAGTCACTCTGTGTGGAAATATTTTGCTTGCTTGATCGTTAAACCACAGATAATTCAGTTTGTAGAAACAAAACTTTTTTTGCAACTAAAAAATATGCACCAGAGAAGTCCTGTAGACTAGCCTACAAGATAATTATCTGAGCACAAGAAGTAATTTCAACATTGCGTCTATGCGTAGCTGTGACGGCCCTCCTGTTCTACCAGGGCCTGTTTGTGGGTATTTCCCCTGTTTGTGTCTCTTTCCTCAGGTTCCTGGTAGGCGGGGCATTTATATTAGTGCAACTGGGTGCACCTGGCCAGTGTCCCATGGGTACTTAAGGTGGACCGCTCCCCAGTCTGTGGAGGCTCTCTCCCCGATGCAGCATGTTTTGTTTTGGGTTGGCTCTGCCGGTTTGTTAACTTTAGTTTGCACTTTACAACACTTCCTTACACTATAACTCTCACGCATCCACTCACTGACACCACTGATTATACTGATTGACACATCTCATGTTCTTTTTTGTAAAGATTTGTTAGTATTTAGTTAATAAATGTATTCTTTTTCCGTTTATACCGTGTATCTCCCTTTTTTTTGCCATGGCCCACGAGCCGGGTCATGACAAATTGGGGGCTCGTCCGGTCCATTTTTAGAATCGATAGATAATTTAATTGATTCGGAGTGAACTCGGGTTAGGAGCACTTGACTGGTTGGTAATTGTGTGCCTCTGGGGGGGGACACTTGGATTTTTGTGAATGAGTTGCCCGTCATAGATGACATCAGTGACAGGAGGAATTGCCTGTTTTGTTACTACAGTGCATAGTTGGGGGCCTTGAATGGCGTTTGCTAATGAGGAGATGAGCGGTCAGTGTAAAGTTTGTGGTTGAAATAACAACAGTTTGGTGGATTTGATCTGTCTGGTTTTGCTCGCTGCTGGTGGGGAAATGTTTTGTTAGGCTTGTTTGTCTTTCGGCGTGGTGCTGGGGGTTGAAGGTAAGTGCTGACTGGTTGGTGCGGTATTGTTTCTATCCTGGAGCTGAGTTCCCTGTGAGGAGTAGCGGCGTTACCCCTTTGGGTTCCGTCGGATTTTTTTTTTTTCATAGTGTTGCAGTAAACGTGGTTGGAGCAGTTGCTCGCGAGCATGTCCGTAGCCTCGGGGGGGTTGCCAGAGTCTGGTCGCCTTCCCGCGCTACCGGGTTTTAGTGCATAAGTACCCGCCATCGGTACTGCATGAAGACTAGGGGTGAGTTTCATTTAGTCAGATTGGGTTAGGCAGTTAGTTAGGGGGAACGCACGCTCCGGTTTTGGGGTTTTCACCTTTGCCTCATGCGCACTGTTGTTGGCACTTATTTTGGCCTGTGGCCCATGCATAGGGTAAGGTATTTCTTATTAGCCGTTTTGTTCCTTGAGGGGATTTGTTAGGCTAATTACAATGGCTGAAGTAGCTGATTTTGTGAAAGCTCCTTGTGAGGAGTTTTTGGACAGATGCACAAAGGAGCAGCTACTGAAAATAGCAGATCACTATAAAATTGAGATTAGCGATAAAAGGTTGAAGGATACGGTGAAGGCTATATTGAAGGCAAACTTGGGTGACATGGGGGTTTTGATTATGGCTGGGGTTGAGGTACCGTCTCCCCGTAAGAATACTACGGCTGGTTTGTCTCCAGTCCTTAACTACCAATTTGACATTCGAACAACAGAAAGAGATTCTTATGTTACAAATGGAGCATGAAAAAATTAAACAAGCAGCTGAAATTGAAAAGCAGTTGGCAGTAGAGAGGATGCGCCAGCAGACGGAACAGGTGAAACTGAATTTACAACAGTATAAGATGGATTTGATCAAGGATGGGAGATTGGCAGCTGATGGTTCTGGGGGTTGGATGGTGCCTCGCCTGGTTCCGAGTCTTCACAGAATTTCGACATTCTGGGTAATTTGCGGCTTCTGCCAAAATTCAATGAAAAGGATCCGGAGACATTTTTCTCTTTGTTTGAACGCGTGGCTGACGCGAGAAATTGGCCGGAGTCTGCTCGCACGTTAATGTTGCAGTGTGTTTTGACAGGTAGGGCACAGGAGGCATATTCGTGTTTGACTTCGGTCGAGAGTCAGAAGTACTCAATAGTCAAGTCAGCTGTTTTGAAGGCTTATGAATTAGTTCTCGAGGCTTACCGCCAGCGGTTTCGGACATGGAGGAAAGGGGAGAAACAGACACACCTTGAATTTGCGCGTGATTTGACAGCTCACTTTACTCGTTGGTGTTCCGCGGTGGAGGTTAATGGTTTTGATGAGTTATGTGATTTGATAATTCTGGAGCAATTTAAAAACTCCATACCCGAGATCATTGCTACTTATGTCAGCGACCAGAAAGTGAAGACTGCTGCTGAAGCTGCTGCATTGGCAGACGAGTATGTTCTGACGCACAGGCGCAATGTTGGGGAGTCGCGCGCTCGTAGTAGTGGCTATGGGGACGGTGCGCCGGTGGGGGGCGTGTATTCCTCTGGCCGTATGGGTAGGACGGTTGCGTGGGATGGGAGAAGTGATCGTGGCATGCGTGATTCAGACAAAATATGTAACTTCTGTCACAAAAAAGGGCACTGGAAAGCTGATTGCCATGCTCTTAAGTATAAGTCTAAACCTGCGGCTGCGCCACAAGTTAAGGGGGCTGGTTTGGCTGTGTCAGTGCCAAGCTTGCCTACCTTGGATGTGGATGGTGGGGTACAAGCCAAAGCTTTATCCCACAAGCTTGATTCCTACTTGCCTTTTGTCTCTATTCGTGTCTATGGTGGGAAGTGATATGAAAGTGCCGGTAAAAATACTGTGTGACACTGGTGCTTTTGATTCTTTCATCGAGGCATCAGTGTTGCCATTTTCTAATGACAGTGACACTGGTTCTTTTGTTCCAGTTCTGGGAATGGGTTTGACTATCTTGCAGGTCCCATTCCATAACATCATGCTGTATTCTGATCTGTTTCAGGGCCAAGTAGCAGTTGGTGTGCGTCCTGCTTTGCCAATTGAAGGCATTACCCTTATCTTAGGTAATGGCGTGGCAGGTGATCGTGTATGGGCTGATGTGCCGCCACCCCTGGTGGTGTCGTCGGTGCCGTTGGTGAGAAGTCAGCCTGATGAAAATGAAGCGAACTTCCCAGAGGTTTTCACAGCATGTGCCGTGACGCGCGCTATGACAGGTGCCAAGCTTGATCCTGATCCTGTGTGTGACTCCGGAAAAATTAAGGTTAAAGCATCAGAACCGTTGGGTTTTTCTCTGTCTAATATACCTTTGTCAGTTTCACAGGATGACCTGAAAGTAGAGCAGCAGGCTGATCCCTCTCTCGAAGGTCTATTTGAGCAGGTGGTACCTGATGAGGAGATAAAAAATAACGCCTGTGGCTATTTCATCCACGATGCGTTACTGGTGAGGAAGTGGGTCCCGCATGGCGAAAGTTTTATTGGAGATCCCATTGTACAAATTGTGTTGCTCTCCAAGTTTCGGGAGTCCGTGATGAAATTGGCTCATGATGGGTCGGGACACCAAGGTGTCAGAAAAACCTATGATCGGGTGTTAAGGCATTTTTTCTGGCCGCGTTTGAAAAAAGACATAGCCGCATACATCAAAACATGCCACACATGCCAGTTGACCGGAAAACCTAATCAGAGCATAAAACCTGCTCCTTTGTTCCCTATTCCGGCAGTCAACCAACCCTTTGAACATCTTATAATTGATTGCGTGGGCCCTTTACCTCGCTCTAGGTCTGGTGCTATTTACCTGCTCACTGTGATGTGCCAAAGCACTCGATACCCTGCGGCGTATCCATTGCGCACCATAACCGCTAGATCTGTGGTGCACGCGCTGTCACAGTTCATCTCGATATTCGGCATCCCAAAGACCATCCAGAGTGACCAGGGTTCGAATTTCTCTTCCCATTTATTCTCTCAGGTGTTGAAACAACTTAATATCAAACACAGTAAAGCGTCTGCATACCATGCGCAAAGCCAAGGCGCATTGGAACGTTTCCATCAGACGCTGAAGTCCCTGCTGCGTGCCTATTGCACTCAAATGGAGAGAGACTGGGAAGAGGGTCTGCCCTGGTTGATGCTGGCGGCTAGGGAGGTAACGCAGGAAAGCACTGGGTTTAGCCCAAATGATTTAGTCTTTGGTCATACAGTGCGGGGTCCCTTGGCTGTGTTGTGTGATCCGTGGAAAGGAGTAGAGGCCCAAGAAATTTACTTGACTATGTGAATGGTTTTAGGCATAGACTGTATGCAGCTGGAGAGCTGGCAAGACAGAAATTGGCGTCTGCGCAGGATAAAATGAAAAAGCTGTACGACCGGCGTTCTGAGCGTCGGATTTTCAGCCCTGGAGACCAGGTGTTAGCGCTTTTGCCCATTAGTGGTTCGCCATTCCAAGCAAAATTCACTGGTCCACATGCTGTTGTTAAGAAAATATCAGAATTGAATTATATAATTTCAACTCCTGAACGTAGAAAAGCCACTCAGTTATGCCATGTGAACTTGTTAAAGCCATACCATGTACGTGCGCCCGGGTCGCCTGAGTCTGGTGCGCAGTCCTCCCCAGAGCGCGCCCGTCCGGCGTGTTTGGTAAATGGAGTGTCGGTGGTCACTTCTCCTCATACTGTGGAGGATGGGGAAGAAGATGGGCTACCTAGCCTTGATCCAGTTTTGCTACAAGGTCGTCTAAAGAACTCGGAGTCGCTCGGTAATTTAAACACATTGTTGAGTCATTTGCCTGAGCCGAAATGTGCCGATTTGACTGAGATCATTGAATCGTTTCCATGTTTGTTCGGTGATACTCCCAGTCAGACGCATTTAATTGAACATGACATAGATGTAGGCGATGCTCAGCCTATCCGGCAGAGATTTTATCGTGTCAATATTGAAAAACGCAAGTATCTAGATGCCGAAGTGAAATACAAGTTGGGCATCACCATGCCTTCTTGTTTCGAAGTCAGACAACACGCCCAGGTTTTGTTCTGATTTTCGGAAGGTCAATGCAGTAACTAAACCAGATTCATTCCCGCTTCCTCGTATGGAAGACTGTGTCGATGAAGTAGGACATGCCAAGTACGTGAGTAAGTTTGACTTATTGAAGGGGTACTGGCAGGTTCCTCTATCCAAACGAGCGTGTGAGATCTCCACGTTTATAACGCCTAATGGATTGTACTCTTACAAAGTCATGCCCTTCGGTTTGCGTAATGCGCCCGCGACGTTTCAAAGGCTCATGACCCGAGTTCTGGGTGACTTGGAGGGTTGCACAGTCTATTTGGACGACGTGGTGGTCTACTCTGACTCATGGTCCACTCATCTGGAGCGCATCCGGGCTCTGTTCAGCCGTTTGGCCGAGGCGCGTCTCACGGTAAATCTCGCGAAGTGTGAGTTCGCTAGGGCAACGGTGACTTATCTCGGTCGAGTGGTTGGTCAGAGTCAGGTTCGACCTGTGGGTGAGAAGGTCAGCGCTGTCGAACAGTATCCCCCACCAGCCACGAAAAAAGAACTGATGCGGTTCTTGGGTCTGGTTGGCTATTATAGGAGTTTCTGCAGGAATTTCTCTGTAGTTGTAGCGCCTCTTACTGACTTGTTGAAAGCTAAGGCTGCGTTTGTTTGGTCTCCTGAATGCCAGAAGGTTTTTGAAGCTGTTAAAACCTTATTGTGTACTGCTCCAGTCTTGGCCGCCCCGCATTTTGACCGTCCTTTTTCACTGCAGGTGGACGCTAGTCACGTGGGCACGGGTGCTGTCCTGTTGCAAGCTGATGATTTGGGTTTTGACAAGCCAGTCAGTTTCTTCTCAAAAAAGTTTAACTCTTATCAGTTAAATTATTCTACCATCGAAAAGGAGACACTGGCATTGATATGGGCGTTGAAACATTTTGATGTGTATGTGGTTTAGGGTGCGGTGCCTGTAGTATTTTTTACAGATCATAACCCTTTGACCTTTTTGAACTCCCTACAATGTCCAAATCAAAGGTTGATACGGTGGTCATTGATGTTGCAGTCATACTGGTTGGACATTAGGTATATTAAGGGGTCGGACAATGTGGTGGCGGACGCCTTGTCTAGAGTTCCCTGAATGTGACAGTATGCGTCCCATTTACTCTTGTGTCTTTCTTTCCTGTACCCTTATCCTTCCTCTTAAATTGCTTCCAACTAGTTCTAGGTTGCTGAGGGGGGCATGCTGTACCAGGCAAGGATGGAGGTGAAATATGGAGAATGAGGTCACATGGATTTTGGTTTGATACTTTTGAGTTTTTTGTTTTTAAATGTTGTGAATATGGTTAATTACTGCATCTGTTTGGTCTCGGTCTCCCTTTTTGGGACCCCGTTTTCAAGGGGGGGGGTGTGACGGCCCTCCTGTTCTACCAGGGCCTGTTTGTGGGTATTTCCCCTGTTTGTGTCTCTTTCCTCAGGTTCCTGGTAGGCGGGGCATTTATATTAGTGCAACTGGGTGCACCTGGCCAGTGTCCCATGGGTACTTAAGGTGGACCGCTCCCCAGTCTGTGGAGGCTCTCTCCCCGATGCAGCATGTTTTGTTTTGGGTTGGCTCTGCCGGTTTGTTAACTTTAGTTTGCACTTTACAACACTTCCTTACACTATAACTCTCACGCATCCACTCACTGACACCACTGATTATACTGATTGACACATCTCATGTTCTTTTTTGTAAAGATTTGTTAGTATTTAGTTAATAAATGTATTCTTTTTCCGTTTATACCGTGTATCTCCCTTTTTTTTGCCATGGCCCACGAGCCGGGTCATGACAAATTGGGGGCTCGTCCGGTCCATTTTTAGAATCGATAGATAATTTAATTGATTCGGAGTGAACTCGGGTTAGGAGCACTTGACTGGTTGGTAATTGTGTGCCTCTGGGGGGGGACACTTGGATTTTTGTGAATGAGTTGCCCGTCATAGATGACATCAGTGACAGGAGGAATTGCCTGTTTTGTTACTACAGTGCATAGTTGGGGGCCTTGAATGGCGTTTGCTAATGAGGAGATGAGCGGTCAGTGTAAAGTTTGTGGTTGAAATAACAACAGTTTGGTGGATTTGATCTGTCTGGTTTTGCTCGCTGCTGGTGGGGAAATGTTTTGTTAGGCTTGTTTGTCTTTCGGCGTGGTGCTGGGGGTTGAAGGTAAGTGCTGACTGGTTGGTGCGGTATTGTTTCTATCCTGGAGCTGAGTTCCCTGTGAGGAGTAGCGGCGTTACCCCTTTGGGTTCCGTCGGATTTTTTTTTTTTCATAGTGTTGCAGTAAACGTGGTTGGAGCAGTTGCTCGCGAGCATGTCCGTAGCCTCGGGGGGGTTGCCAGAGTCTGGTCGCCTTCCCGCGCTACCGGGTTTTAGTGCATAAGTACCCGCCATCGGTACTGCATGAAGACTAGGGGTGAGTTTCATTTAGTCAGATTGGGTTAGGCAGTTAGTTAGGGGGAACGCACGCTCCGGTTTTGGGGTTTTCACCTTTGCCTCATGCGCACTGTTGTTGGCACTTATTTTGGCCTGTGGCCCATGCATAGGGTAAGGTATTTCTTATTAGCCGTTTTGTTCCTTGAGGGGATTTGTTAGGCTAATTACAATGGCTGAAGTAGCTGATTTTGTGAAAGCTCCTTGTGAGGAGTTTTTGGACAGATGCACAAAGGAGCAGCTACTGAAAATAGCAGATCACTATAAAATTGAGATTAGCGATAAAAGGTTGAAGGATACGGTGAAGGCTATATTGAAGGCAAACTTGGGTGACATGGGGGTTTTGATTATGGCTGGGGTTGAGGTACCGTCTCCCCGTAAGAATACTACGGCTGGTTTGTCTCCAGTCCTTAACTACCAATTTGACATTCGAACAACAGAAAGAGATTCTTATGTTACAAATGGAGCATGAAAAAATTAAACAAGCAGCTGAAATTGAAAAGCAGTTGGCAGTAGAGAGGATGCGCCAGCAGACGGAACAGGTGAAACTGAATTTACAACAGTATAAGATGGATTTGATCAAGGATGGGAGATTGGCAGCTGATGGTTCTGGGGGGTTGGATGGTGCCTCGCCTGGTTCCGAGTCTTCACAGAATTTCGACATTCTGGGTAATTTGCGGCTTCTGCCAAAATTCAATGAAAAGGATCCGGAGACATTTTTCTCTTTGTTTGAACGCGTGGCTGACGCGAGAAATTGGCCGGAGTCTGCTCGCACGTTAATGTTGCAGTGTGTTTTGACAGGTAGGGCACAGGAGGCATATTCGTGTTTGACTTCGGTCGAGAGTCAGAAGTACTCAATAGTCAAGTCAGCTGTTTTGAAGGCTTATGAATTAGTTCTCGAGGCTTACCGCCAGCGGTTTCGGACATGGAGGAAAGGGGAGAAACAGACACACCTTGAATTTGCGCGTGATTTGACAGCTCACTTTACTCGTTGGTGTTCCGCGGTGGAGGTTAATGGTTTTGATGAGTTATGTGATTTGATAATTCTGGAGCAATTTAAAAACTCCATACCCGAGATCATTGCTACTTATGTCAGCGACCAGAAAGTGAAGACTGCTGCTGAAGCTGCTGCATTGGCAGACGAGTATGTTCTGACGCACAGGCGCAATGTTGGGGAGTCGCGCGCTCGTAGTAGTGGCTATGGGGACGGTGCGCCGGTGGGGGGCGTGTATTCCTCTGGCCGTATGGGTAGGACGGTTGCGTGGGATGGGAGAAGTGATCGTGGCATGCGTGATTCAGACAAAATATGTAACTTCTGTCACAAAAAAGGGCACTGGAAAGCTGATTGCCATGCTCTTAAGTATAAGTCTAAACCTGCGGCTGCGCCACAAGTTAAGGGGGCTGGTTTGGCTGTGTCAGTGCCAAGCTTGCCTACCTTGGATGTGGATGGTGGGGTACAAGCCAAAGCTTTATCCCACAAGCTTGATTCCTACTTGCCTTTTGTCTCTATTCGTGTCTATGGTGGGAAGTGATATGAAAGTGCCGGTAAAAATACTGTGTGACACTGGTGCTTTTGATTCTTTCATCGAGGCATCAGTGTTGCCATTTTCTAATGACAGTGACACTGGTTCTTTTGTTCCAGTTCTGGGAATGGGTTTGACTATCTTGCAGGTCCCATTCCATAACATCATGCTGTATTCTGATCTGTTTCAGGGCCAAGTAGCAGTTGGTGTGCGTCCTGCTTTGCCAATTGAAGGCATTACCCTTATCTTAGGTAATGGCGTGGCAGGTGATCGTGTATGGGCTGATGTGCCGCCACCCCTGGTGGTGTCGTCGGTGCCGTTGGTGAGAAGTCAGCCTGATGAAAATGAAGCGAACTTCCCAGAGGTTTTCACAGCATGTGCCGTGACGCGCGCTATGACAGGTGCCAAGCTTGATCCTGATCCTGTGTGTGACTCCGGAAAAATTAAGGTTAAAGCATCAGAACCGTTGGGTTTTTCTCTGTCTAATATACCTTTGTCAGTTTCACAGGATGACCTGAAAGTAGAGCAGCAGGCTGATCCCTCTCTCGAAGGTCTATTTGAGCAGGTGGTACCTGATGAGGAGATAAAAAATAACGCCTGTGGCTATTTCATCCACGATGCGTTACTGGTGAGGAAGTGGGTCCCGCATGGCGAAAGTTTTATTGGAGATCCCATTGTACAAATTGTGTTGCTCTCCAAGTTTCGGGAGTCCGTGATGAAATTGGCTCATGATGGGTCGGGACACCAAGGTGTCAGAAAAACCTATGATCGGGTGTTAAGGCATTTTTTCTGGCCGCGTTTGAAAAAAGACATAGCCGCATACATCAAAACATGCCACACATGCCAGTTGACCGGAAAACCTAATCAGAGCATAAAACCTGCTCCTTTGTTCCCTATTCCGGCAGTCAACCAACCCTTTGAACATCTTATAATTGATTGCGTGGGCCCTTTACCTCGCTCTAGGTCTGGTGCTATTTACCTGCTCACTGTGATGTGCCAAAGCACTCGATACCCTGCGGCGTATCCATTGCGCACCATAACCGCTAGATCTGTGGTGCACGCGCTGTCACAGTTCATCTCGATATTCGGCATCCCAAAGACCATCCAGAGTGACCAGGGTTCGAATTTCTCTTCCCATTTATTCTCTCAGGTGTTGAAACAACTTAATATCAAACACAGTAAAGCGTCTGCATACCATGCGCAAAGCCAAGGCGCATTGGAACGTTTCCATCAGACGCTGAAGTCCCTGCTGCGTGCCTATTGCACTCAAATGGAGAGAGACTGGGAAGAGGGTCTGCCCTGGTTGATGCTGGCGGCTAGGGAGGTAACGCAGGAAAGCACTGGGTTTAGCCCAAATGATTTAGTCTTTGGTCATACAGTGCGGGGTCCCTTGGCTGTGTTGTGTGATCCGTGGAAAGGAGTAGAGGCCCAAGAAATTTACTTGACTATGTGAATGGTTTTAGGCATAGACTGTATGCAGCTGGAGAGCTGGCAAGACAGAAATTGGCGTCTGCGCAGGATAAAATGAAAAAGCTGTACGACCGGCGTTCTGAGCGTCGGATTTTCAGCCCTGGAGACCAGGTGTTAGCGCTTTTGCCCATTAGTGGTTCGCCATTCCAAGCAAAATTCACTGGTCCACATGCTGTTGTTAAGAAAATATCAGAATTGAATTATATAATTTCAACTCCTGAACGTAGAAAAGCCACTCAGTTATGCCATGTGAACTTGTTAAAGCCATACCATGTACGTGCGCCCGGGTCGCCTGAGTCTGGTGCGCAGTCCTCCCCAGAGCGCGCCCGTCCGGCGTGTTTGGTAAATGGAGTGTCGGTGGTCACTTCTCCTCATACTGTGGAGGATGGGGAAGAAGATGGGCTACCTAGCCTTGATCCAGTTTTGCTACAAGGTCGTCTAAAGAACTCGGAGTCGCTCGGTAATTTAAACACATTGTTGAGTCATTTGCCTGAGCCGAAATGTGCCGATTTGACTGAGATCATTGAATCGTTTCCATGTTTGTTCGGTGATACTCCCAGTCAGACGCATTTAATTGAACATGACATAGATGTAGGCGATGCTCAGCCTATCCGGCAGAGATTTTATCGTGTCAATATTGAAAAACGCAAGTATCTAGATGCCGAAGTGAAATACAAGTTGGGCATCACCATGCCTTCTTGTTTCGAAGTCAGACAACACGCCCAGGTTTTGTTCTGATTTTCGGAAGGTCAATGCAGTAACTAAACCAGATTCATTCCCGCTTCCTCGTATGGAAGACTGTGTCGATGAAGTAGGACATGCCAAGTACGTGAGTAAGTTTGACTTATTGAAGGGGTACTGGCAGGTTCCTCTATCCAAACGAGCGTGTGAGATCTCCACGTTTATAACGCCTAATGGATTGTACTCTTACAAAGTCATGCCCTTCGGTTTGCGTAATGCGCCCGCGACGTTTCAAAGGCTCATGACCCGAGTTCTGGGTGACTTGGAGGGTTGCACAGTCTATTTGGACGACGTGGTGGTCTACTCTGACTCATGGTCCACTCATCTGGAGCGCATCCGGGCTCTGTTCAGCCGTTTGGCCGAGGCGCGTCTCACGGTAAATCTCGCGAAGTGTGAGTTCGCTAGGGCAACGGTGACTTATCTCGGTCGAGTGGTTGGTCAGAGTCAGGTTCGACCTGTGGGTGAGAAGGTCAGCGCTGTCGAACAGTATCCCCCACCAGCCACGAAAAAAGAACTGATGCGGTTCTTGGGTCTGGTTGGCTATTATAGGAGTTTCTGCAGGAATTTCTCTGTAGTTGTAGCGCCTCTTACTGACTTGTTGAAAGCTAAGGCTGCGTTTGTTTGGTCTCCTGAATGCCAGAAGGTTTTTGAAGCTGTTAAAACCTTATTGTGTACTGCTCCAGTCTTGGCCGCCCCGCATTTTGACCGTCCTTTTTCACTGCAGGTGGACGCTAGTCACGTGGGCACGGGTGCTGTCCTGTTGCAAGCTGATGATTTGGGTTTTGACAAGCCAGTCAGTTTCTTCTCAAAAAAGTTTAACTCTTATCAGTTAAATTATTCTACCATCGAAAAGGAGACACTGGCATTGATATGGGCGTTGAAACATTTTGATGTGTATGTGGTTTAGGGTGCGGTGCCTGTAGTATTTTTTACAGATCATAACCCTTTGACCTTTTTGAACTCCCTACAATGTCCAAATCAAAGGTTGATACGGTGGTCATTGATGTTGCAGTCAT
>NW_027283921.1:0-8667 GCF_046629955.1 Centroberyx affinis | reverse complement strand
CACTCATCCATGCAATGCCTTCACTACTGATGTTACAGACTTACACACTGGTGTCCAAAACAAAAACACTGAGCTGTCTGCTGGCTTGGTCTGTGTTAGATTACTTTAGATTAGATTCAACTTTATTGTCACTGCACAGAGTACTGAGACAATGAAATGCAGTTTGGCATCTAACCAGAAAGTGCAGAATAGTACTATAGAGGGCAAAGTGTAAATAAATATGAATATACAGTATGTACAGAGGTATATATGTACAATAGTGCAATTATTGTATATAAAAAATAAAAATATGGGAATGGGATATAAAATATGGGTGTGGGAATGAATAAAAAATAGACAAGAATATATATATAGTTTGTACAGTACAGTATGGACAGGTGCAGATGGGCAGTGCAAAAAATAAATAAATACTGTATATATTAAGAGTCCAGTAGTGGTTCAAGTGCGGGAAGGGGGGATGGTGAGTCGGGATATCTCAAAAATACAGTCGTGACTGCCTTCAGGGGGATTTTGCAGATGAAACGGCAGTTTGTTTATAAAAAAAAAGAGGATGGAAAAACTGCTGAAATCAATTTGCAAACGCAGCCTTCAGTCTGTATTCCCTCATGTGGATATTGCCCTTTGTGTTTACCTGACTTTGACCCATGAGTCAGCAGAGCGCTCCTTTTCCAAGTTATCACTGGTCAAGAATAGGCTGAGATCGACTATGGGGCAAGAGAGACTAATTCTTACCACATGTCTAAAGTGACTCAGTTCTCAGCCCTAGACTAGGAAAACACTCTGAGGTAGTTCCCGGGCATCATCGAGTCAGGCTCTTTCCTCTGCAAAGTCCTGAGTCACTACATGGCATTATACAACACATCATAATACACATGACATGATAAGACATCTTGGTGTCGAGTTACTGTAACTCGACACCAAGATGTCCACATATGTAACTAACTGCAGTTTCAACCTTTCGATGTGTGTGTGTGTGTGTGTGTGTGTGTGTGCCTGCTAAACTTGGCACAGCCAGACTAATCCAGATGTTCCAACTCCTTTTCTTATGGGGAAATCATGTGACTTCCCATACTTCATGTAATGTCAAGTCAAGTTCTACACACAGGAGATGACTTTCTGTAAAGGAATATATTCATTGCTAAACTACAGCACACTAAACAATCAGGTAAAAAATAAGTGAATATGATATAATACAAGAGGCAGATCTACGGTTGAATTGTGATGAACAGTGTCAGCATCAATACTGATAATTAGAATATAATAGAATATTTCAGCAGACACATCACAGGACAAGACAAACTGACTGAAACTGAAAACTGACTTCAAAGTGCTGAGTCACTACAGTAATGTCACGTAGTAGTGAATGTGAACACTGCAAAACCTGCACAAGCAGACTGATCGAGCCAACTTATGGTAAATCATGTGACTTCTCATAGTAATGGTGATGCCACTAGATGAAGTCAAGTTGATTCATTTCTGCAGCTCTTCATCACAGCCTGTTTACAGTTTTTTTTCTGAACGCTTAAACACGAACAGTGATTCTTGAAGCTCTATCTCTGAAACCATTAACACCTGTAGCCAATGCATTTACCAAGTGAGCCAAACTGAACACACGTTCTCTGCTTTACACTCAGTTTGTCATTTTATAACACACTTTTTGCAAAACTGTAAACACAACTCACTGCTTTACACTCAGTTTGCAATTTACACACTTCTAACAACACTGTAAACTTATGGCCAGATAGCCGATTTTGTTTCTGTTCTGTTCTGTTTCTACCACAAATGTTTTTGTTTTCTTCTACTGCGCTTTTGTTGTTTGAGGAGTGTTACTGTAGAACATTTTGAGAAAAAAAAACAACCTTTTCCCCCTTATTTGTATTGATAGTGTGTTATGTTCGGAAAACACATCTGTGGCAGGTGGCACTGAGTAAAAAAAGGGGAGGTGCACCAATTAGCAGGGGTTGTAGATATAGGGCTACCTGCAGGAGGAACGCAGGTTGCAACGGTTGGGTCAGGCCGGTGGAGTGAGGCAGGTGCACATCTCATTCCATGCTGGCCTGCAGGGAAGACCGGAGTGCAGGAACAACGGGTAGGCCTAAGGCTGTTTTCTGTGTAGTGTTTTTACTGTCAGGTTTGAATGTGTGTGTGACATGACTGGTTTTCATGTATTTCAGACCTGCTTCCCTGTTCTTTGTTGCGGCTGGTAGTCGAGGAAATAGATCCACATACCAGGTATTTTAAAGTAGTTTTTAACATTTAATTGGTTTGTATTTTAAAATAAAGTGTGTCTAAGATTGTTAATTTTTGTCTCCTGCAGAGCATCAGTGGTCCACTAGCTGCTCTTGCCGTGGGACTATTTTTCGTTCGTTGCCAGTTTGTTTTTTGGGGTTTCTTTTTCTGTCTAGTCCGCCCTGGCAAGTGTGCTGGTAGCGGGCAAAAATATATGGGTATTGCCCTTGGGGGCGGACTAGTTTTCTTTTCTTTTTTGTTTTCGTTTGTTTGTTTTGTTTATCTGTTTACTTCCCCCACCAATAACTGTACTTAGCTTGATTCCCAGCCAGACCGTCAGGGCAGGCTTAAGAGGTGGCGTGGTTATTAATCGTTTGCAGTGAAATGAATCACGTGTGTAAACCTTGGAGTGTGTTCACTAACCTAGCGTGCAAGACTTATTGCCTACAGTGTGCTGGTGTGATGTGGTGGAACTCAGCCCTGCCCTGTTAGAGATAGCTGGGAACAACAGTGAGGAGGTTAAGGTGGGCGAACTTAATTTGTCAAGCCTGAGCTTTTGCAAATAAAAAAGTGTTTACTCTTTACCTCCGTGATTGTCATTCATTTTACTAATGACTTGTAGCGGGTGTAACACATCCATACTTTACACATTTGGATACCTGTGTGTATGTGTGTTTACTACATGTATGACAAAACCTTATCGCAAACTGCTCTGCCCTGCACACAGAAAAAGCAAAAGCTACAAGTGTTTTTCATTTATACTATCAGTGCGTAGTTGGTGCTTCGTGTGTTTATTCAAATGATGGTTTGTGTGAACTGTATTGACGCAAAACACTTTTTTTTTTTAAAAGAATTTGAAGAGTTTTGCAAGAATTGTTTGCTTGTGCAAGAGATGTATAATGTTTTGCTGGTTTGGTGTAAGGTTTTGTGGTTAGTGTGTAGAGTTGTGCAAAAATAGCCTATAGTTTCAAAGATAGTGCCTAAGCAATCAGAAAAAACTGTAAGAGTGGCGCTATTTGCATACAACGCCAACAACGTTGTTGCAGTAAGCACGTTTTTCATTAGCCAATAATGGGCCGAGTTTTTGACATGTCCTTTTCCACAAACTAATTTATTATCTTTTAATGGCAGGTCACAGTTCGCTATAGCTTTATGTGTTAGGCTACATTTGTTAAAATAAGTATTTTTTACATTAAAAGACAATAAAGCATTCTACCAGTGGGAACGGTAGAGTCCATTCTGTACCGGTTCAACCATTTTACCACCCACCCCACAGGACTTTCAAGTCTCATCATCACCAGTCTGCGGTGCAGGTTGAAACAGAAAATGAGATGATAGGCCTAGATGTTTTTCTCTCTTGGAATCTAAAGTGAATTTCCGAATCTTAAATTCAGACGCTTCGTGCAGCTCTGTATGAAACAGTAAAACAACAGGTTTAGTTTAAATTTATTATCACTGTTTCCCTGATGGAGCTTCACTCATTTCAGATGAGAATATATCACCGCTGCATTATTATCTGAAAGACGCTTTGGATTTATTCTGCTGAGGCGCTTGTTACGGACAAACCTGATTTTGGGCCTGCAGGCCATCAGCCTGTTTAAAACTCCAAGCCGGACTGTCGTTACGTCGTTACTAAAAGAGAACATTTAGTAGGCTAGGTCTATACAAATGACAAAAACGAAACTAAAGACAACAGAAGGCCCGGTCCGGCTCGCCGGCTGGGATCTGCCTGTAATTAGATATCTAGGCTACCAGGCCTACTTAACGTTGCAGGCTGCATCCGTCGCTTTTCAGCGCCTCATTTCTGGAAAATGATCTCCAAAGCAAACTAAAACTGGATCATATGTGTCTCTCTGTGAGTTTAAATTTTTCTTTTAAATTTTCTTTTAAAGCTTTTTATTGACGACTGGCCCGGCTCTCCGTGAATGTTTCGTCTTGAAAACTTGAATCTGGATTTATCCGAGCCGCAGGATCCAGTTCACAGAAACGTAGGGTATAAATGATCCTCTAAGCAGCTCTTCATTTAAATATAATTTAAACTTTTTGAATTGGTTTACACTGCTCACTGTCCTCCTCTTCCACTGTGTATTTTGGTGGGAGAAGATTGTGGGAATAACAGACAAACCTGCTTTAAAAAATTAAAATTGAATTGAAATAGTTGCTGATTGGTGTATTGGATGTATGCCGAATTCATCAGTAGACTCGTCCGCTTCAAAAAGGTTCCTATAAGTCATGTTTCACGATGTGTCAGCGTTTGTCGATAAGCAAGGCAACATTAAATTGTCAGATTTTAAATAGAATTTGGCGCAGCGTTATCGCCACATAAAATTGGCTTACACAATTCACTTGGCGTGACAATGAATTCACATTATACGTATACAAACAACGAAAGTTTTTACACTATGAAACCAAACCCCTTAATTCAGTGGTTCTCAACGTGGGGTCCGGGGACCACCAGGAGTCCTTGAGGGGTTCCAGGGGGTCCCCAGCAAATTCTTGAATTATTAAACTTCACCATTATTTCATTTACAAGAACACCGTTAGAGAATGTAGAATGACTATTTTGATCATAGTTTCTCTGTTATCTCTCTACCTGCGATACAGATACTCGTGGAATTCTGGACAAAATCAGATCTCACAATAAAAATATTCTCAGATTTGGGTTAAAGAGACAAAATCTCATCGACTGGGGGTCCGTGGCTCTACTGTGGACTACTACTTAGGGGTCCTTGATAAGAAAAAGGTTGGGAATCACTGCCTTAATTTCTCCATTACATAACATTCATTATCCATTAATAATAACATAGGCCTAGCTTTAAAAAATAAGGTTTGCCATCATGACTTTTTAAGGGATCTTGATCTATTCATGGGTTGATTCACAGAGACACTGGTAATTAAGGGATGTTTTATGCCTTTTGTGCGGGTTTACAGGGTTATTACTGAGTTATTAATCGAAAGTTCCTGTCTCCCAGTATTTTTTCATTATATTAGAAAGCTGTCAACAACTAAGGAGGTTAGGGTTAGTCATTAATTGTAAAATTAATACACCCTCCTCCTCCATTAGTAATTCCCTTAACTCATTTAAGGGGATTTTGCATGAATTAAGGGGTGAATAAACGTAAATGAATGTGAACGTGTTTCTCTCTGTGTTCTGCAGTCTGACGCTGCAGCCTCACGCCGTACAGACAGAGACTGACACCTAGCGGCAGGTTTCTGGAACTGCGATAGATTTTTGAACGAAACTAAGCCAGGAATAGAGTTTTACTTCTCTCTGCAAACCAACGTGAACATAAAATAACAGTATAATTTCACCCTGTTTGCCCCCAACAACACACAAAATGTGGATAATGTTCAGAATTACCATTCAATCCTAGATAAAAACCAGAAGCTGGTACAGAGCGGACAGGATGATAAACAGATTTACAAGCTGCAGGCAGCATTTACACTGTTCAGCTGCTGCTCCTGGTAAATCCAAGCTTGTTATGTATTAATGTTCTACTGTGCTGAACCTATGAAATTTCTCTTTTCCAGCGAGTGTCTGTAAAACTTTATTTATATATCACTTTTTAAAACACACCGTTGCAAAGTGCTGCACATCATAAAAAGGGAGATATATACAAAGATAGGCCAAATTACAAATGAAAAGTAAATGTGTAAACTGAGTCTGAACAGAGGCTCAACATCAAATACCCAGAGGTAAACAGCCACACACACACACACACACACACACACACACACACCAAGTTGACTAATCTCAATTTCACCAATTTATTTTGGTTTAGTGTCAACAAACATGCTAACGTTTGGGCCTGGCGGCCTGTGACACACTGAAATTTCCTTTAAATGACCAAGGCTCCTTTAAGACAGACAGAAGTGCTGAAGAGTGTGACAGCTGTTGGTGTTATGTTTTATTTTTCTAACTATATTACATTATAATTCATTTTTAACGCTCAACCTTGTTTCTATGCTTATGGTCCTTGGAGTCCTCAAGTTAGTGATGGCCACCCCCCCCATTTAAAAAGTCACCACTATAACCGCTATGTGCTGGGTTCAAATCCAGCCTGGGACCTTCCATGGTCTTCCCTGTTCATCTCCAGTGTCAAATTTCAAATAATCCAAAACATTTTTTTTTTTTTTTTTTTTTTTGCAGTTTTAAACTTTGGATGGTTGCTATAGCGCCACCATCAGGAAATCAGGAAGATTGGCCCCATATCACAGTATTACAGACTGCTCCATAAAGTGTTGTGCATTTTCTTGCATTGGGAGGCAGTTTTGTCAGAAGAAAGAAACAAAGAAATAATAATAACGTTTATTTGAATAGCGCCTTTTATACACAACATGCTGCTCAGAGTGCTTTACATCAGCGGAGGGCAGATAAACAGATAAAAAGATCAAATATACATGATAGAACAAGCAAAATGCATTGCATTAAAATAGTCAAATCAAGTAAAAAATAGAGAGATAAAACAACACAATCAATTTAAACAGTTAAAAAGAAGGCTGATTAAAAGCTAAGCTGAAAAGAGAAGTTTTTAGCAGTCGTTTGAAAATGCTTACAGAGCCTCTCTGATATTCTTTGTTCCACAGTTTAGGAGCAGAGTTAAAAAAGGCTGCATCCCCAATCTTCTGAGTGGGGTTTTGTACTTCTAACAAACCAGCAGCAGAAGACCTGAGGGTCTTGATGGAATATAGAACAGCAGGGATTCTGTCATGTAGGCCGGTCCTAAGCCATTAAGAGCTTTGTATACAAGTAAAAGGACTTTAAAATCAATTCTAAAGGACACTGGGAGCCAGTGCAATGTAGCTGAAAACAAAGTGATCTGCTCTCGCTTCCTTGTTTTTGTTAAAAGTCGAGCTGCAGAGTTCTGGATCAGCTGAAGCCTTTCAATAGACTTTTTAGGGAGGCCGGTAAAAAGGGCGTTGCAGTAGTCCAGTCTGCTTGTAACAAACATGTGAGTTAGCTTTCCAGCATCTTTCTGGGTCAGGAAGGGCCGCACCTTGGCAATATTTCTAAGATGAAAGAATGCTGTTCTGGTCTTCTTGTTTAAATGGGAATTAAAACTTAGATCAGAATCTAAGATAACGCCCAGGCTTGGTCTGATTTGATCCAGGGATTCAGGTTCCCAAGTCTTGTGGAGAGTTCTTCCCATTTGGCTTTGGGGCCGACCAACAGGATTTCTGTCTTATCTTCATTTGGTTTTAAGAAATTTGTAAAGTAAAAGCGATAAAGAACACATACAGAAACAACAGGGGCCGCCTGGCTCGTCGGCCTAATGAGAAAACCAGGTGATCAGATGACAAAACTAGACGGGAGATTCCTCTAACATGGGTTCTGCAGGGGGACGTCCTCAGATCTGGAGAGAGATACAGAGAGAGATACAGAGAGAGAGAGAGAGAGAGATTCAGTTTCAGAAAGGGAACCTCCAGGGTCCCTGAGGGACTTCAGGTCGTCCCCAACAAACTGAGAAGTTCAATTTCATCATTACTTCACCAACTAGAAGTTACGTCTAATGACTCATATCTACATGTAGAGTGATATGTAGAGTCTGCTGTCTTTATGTAGACTGTTATGTTAGTTCATATGTCTCTGCACCAGTGTCACCAAGTCAAATAAAGTGACTTGGAGAAAGTTGGAGATGGATTCATTCATTCATTCATTCATTCAGATCAGCAGATCCTGGACCAGTCACAGTGTTTAGGTGGACAGGGTCTTGTCATTGAGGTGAACAGGTTTCCTCTGTGGATCCAGATGAGGCTGAAGATTCATTCACATTCTAAACTCCCTCAACATGCTGAAGGCCGACAGGCTGGCTCAGGTTTTTACTGCACTATGCTCAAGGCTGGAAGTAACTGATTACATTTACTCACATCACTGTAATTGAGCAGCTTTCTTATGTACTTTTTTGACTTTTTTCTAAGTCAGCAATTTTACTTTTCCTCAAGTACATTTTTACTGCAGTATTGTACTTCACTCCATTTTAAATCCCATCCATCACAGAACAGTTTTTGTGTCTTTCCATCAGCAACAGAAACTGGATCAACGTAAACTGAAAAACTGGATCTTTCAACTTGAACAGGAATCTGACTTTACTTTGTTTCTGCACTTTATTTTGTCTTGTTTCCAGTTAAAAGAATCTAGTGTGAACTCTGTCCTCTCTCCTTTTAGAACCACATGGAAAAGATCACAGCTGACAACGTTCTCTGTTCTAAAGAGGAACTCAGGAACTTTTACTCTGAGGACATTTTAAATGAGACACTTTTTACTTTTAATGAAGTAGATTTTGTACTTGAAGTAAAATATCAGCAAAGTAACAGTACTTCTACTGGAGTAGGACATTGTTTCCACTACTAACTATGCTATACTGCTAACTGGCTCTTGATCAGTATTGAGCTCATAACTCAGGAAAATGCGATACTTGAATATTAAACTTTAGTCTC
>NW_027283920.1:72500-74216 GCF_046629955.1 Centroberyx affinis | reverse complement strand
GTCTCGTGGCTGCATTGTATTCTGGTCTATTGAGCCTACTGTCAGTGGAGAAATTGGTCTCTCTCCTCTTCTATGATGGATTTCTCCCTGAATGATTGTTGAAAGTCTCTTGGTGAAAAATGGCTTCTCTGGAAGGAGCGTTCGACCAGTTATTCACAGGAATAAGAAAAATATACCGCCAAACCATGAAATGGACCCAGAAATGCAAAGTACATCACTCATTTTAGGAGTTTAGGGTGGATTTTTCCTTTAAGCGGGTATATATACAGTATATGTCATAAGAAAGTACAGCACTAACACTGCCAGGGTTGGGAGTTGGGGTTCAGTTCAGCCACCAGTAGTGGAAGAAGTACTCAGATCTTTTACTTAAGTAAAAGTAGAAATACCACAGTATAAAAATACTCTGTTACAAGTAAAAGTCCTGCATTCAGAATGTTACGTACAAAGTAAAAGTACAAAAGTATTAGCATCAAAATGTACTTAAAGCAACAAAAGTAAAAGTACTCATTATGCAGAATGGCCCATTTCAGAATAATACAGTATATATTATATTATTGAATTATAATTATTGATGCATTAATGTGTAAGCATCACTTTAATGTTGCAGCTGGAAAAGGTGGGGCTGACTTCCACTACTTTATATACTGCTGGGTATCTCACAGTAATCTATAATAATACATCACAATTTATTTGTTGATTATATTTTGTGTTAATAATCTGAATCTGCAAAGTAACTAGTAACTTAAGTTATCAAATAAAGGTAGTGGAGTAAAAAGTACAATATTTCAAAGTATAAAGTAGCATAAAATGATAATACTCAAGTAAAGTACAAGTACCTCAAAATTGTACTTATGTACAGTATTCAAGTAAATGTACTTAGTTACTTTCCACCTCTGTCAGCCACAAATGGTAAATGTGATGTCACAGCATGTATAGAGGTGATGATGTGTTATTCCTGCTCATAGAGCTCACAGTGAGCTGGAAGATACTGTTCCTACGACCTTGGATCGATTCAGTTCAAATAACACAGCTGCCATCTTCAGTAAGTGATGCAAATGCTGCGTTCACATGCCGGTGGGACAGTCCAACATCCAGGACTTCCAAGTCGGCTGCTGAAGAGTTTTGCATTCAGGTGCTGTTTTGTTAGAAAATCAAACCCAGAAGTCAAACAATAAAACTTGGCCGTCCTGCAGCTTAACAAGCTCATTTAATGAACTTCATGATAAAACACAAATGTTAGTTATGATCATTAGTCTGGGGAACTACAAACATGTGGTAAAGGCACATGTGTTTACAAGTGTTTTCTTACCACTGACTTGATTTTCTGAGAAGGTTAAAGGTTATCTTTGTGTCATAACTCGGATACTCAAGGCAGCAAAATTTCATCATCGACTATTTTTATATTTTCAGAGAGGCATGAAAAAGTTGAGTCGACCTTCACTAGTGGCCGAGACGAAGACAAGTCTGAGTCCAATCAGACACGAGACCGAGACGAGTCCAAGAGTCCAGCACATCAGAAACATGTTCTTAAGACTGAGACCGGACTAATTACACCTGACTACACCCAGCTGGGACTGAACTGGCTTCAAGCTAAACAACAGATACACAGGCAGTCTGCTGTGTAGCAGGTTACATCCTGTATTTCATCTGACTAACATTGTTTTTAATCAAAATAACGAGAGTCTCAGTGTTTTGCACCAGCTGGAGCAAGTGTCA
>NW_027283920.1:62500-70000 GCF_046629955.1 Centroberyx affinis | reverse complement strand
CAGGCAGACGACGCTCCAGACTGCACCAACATTTGCTTCGCCTCTCATTCACTTCCACTGAAAACAACACAAAGAGCAAATAAAAAACATCGCTGCCAGCTGGCCGGCCAATAGCAACGCTGCTTAATTTGGGCATGTTGACTTCAGAAAAGAAAATCCAACACGGAGGAGGAGTCTCTAATCGAGTCAGTGTCACATCATAAGCAGAGAAATAAGCAGACAAAGATGAGATCCTGTGTTTTTCTTTCCCTCCATCTTTGTCCCTCAGCCTCACTGTGGTGTTTCTGCACTGCTCTTCCCACAGATCACCTGTCAATCAAACAGTGTGGGGGGCGGAGCTTGGATTTTCCTGTTGATGCAGTTTGAGTTTCTCTTTTCTTTGTCTGTTCAGCCATGGTGGCTATCGCTGCTCATGCTAACTACCCAGTTCTTCTTCTTCATCTGTTGATTCCAAACAAACCGGAAACGTAAAACGCATCACTTCCTGTGCGGCAGAGGATTTTTCCCAGGAAAGAGCGACCAGACACCGGCTGTTTAGAACAGAGGAAAAGATTTATGAAATGTTTATCCAAATCACACATACAAATCCAATGTATTTTGGTTGAATTATGCAAAACGACTCAATTGTGATTTTTTTTTCTCGCAATTGTGACTTTTTTTCTCAGAATTTTGACTTTTTTTTTCATGATTCTGAGTTTATATCTCAGACTTCTGACTTTTTCTTTTCTTGCACGCAAAAAAAGTCAGAAGTCCGAGATATAAAGTCAGAATTCCAAGATATAATGTCAGAATTCTGAGATATAAAGTCATAATTCCAAGATATAAAGTCATAATTCCGAGATATAAAGTCAGAATTCCGAGATATAAAGTCAGAATTCCAGGATATAAAGTCAGAATTCCGAGATATACAGTCAGAATTCCGAGATATAAAGTAAGAATTCCAAGATATAATGTCAGAATTCCGAGATATACAGTCAGAATTCCGAGATATAAAGTAAGAATTCCAAGATATAATGTCAGAGTTCCGAGATATACAGTCAGAATTCCGAGATATACAGTCAGAATTCCAAGATATGTCAGAATTCCGAGATATACAGTCAGAATTCCAAGATATGTCAGAATTCCGAGATAAAGTCAGAATTCTGAGATAAAGTCAGAATTCTGAGATAAAAAGTCAGAATTCCGAGATATAATGTCAGAATTCCGAGATATAAAGTCAGAATTCCGAGATATAAAGTCAGAATTCCAAGATATGCCAGAATTCCGAGATATAAAGTCTGAATTCCGAGATAAAAAGTCAGAATTCCGAGATATAAAGTCTGAATTCCGAGATAAAAAGTCTGAATTCCGAGATAAAAAGTCTGATTTCCGAGATATAATGTCAGAATTCTGAGATATAAAGTCAGAATTCTGAGATAAAAAGTCACAATTGTGAGATATAAAGTCAGAAGTGGAAGAAATATGTTTCAGAGGCTTTTCCACCCTGACAAGAATACAATTCTACAGGAAAAAACTGAATATTTGTAATTTTGGGGACATAAAAATGGTCAAATATAAAGACTTTGAATATTGGCATAAAATATCAACTACAAAAATGTTGGTATCAGCCTCCAAAAACCCACATTGGTCAAACCTCAGTCGATGCCCATGCAGGTAGGAGGTGAAGCAGCGAGTGACAGACACATTTAGGAGTTCGCACGGCGGTGGAGAAAGTCGACAAACACGCTGAGAGAGAGAGAGAGAGAGAGACAGAGAGAGAGAGAGAGAGAGAGAGAGAGAGGCTGAGAAGAATGAAAAGAAGTAAACAGGTAGTGAGAAACAGGCAGAGAGACTGTGGCTTTCTGACCAGACGGATGAAGACAAACTGCAGCTTCAGTGTGTAGGCTGCAGAGGGGAAAGTGTTTTTGTGTGTGTGTGTGTGTGTGTGTGTGTGTGTGTGTGTGTGTGTGTGTGTGTGTGTGTGTGTGTTGATGTTCGCGGGTGTTAAAGGGGATATAATCCTCTTCAGAGACACTGAGGATCACTTAAGGCAATCCTCTAAAAAGTTTAGAGAAGGCATTAGCCTGCAATCACCTTGTAAGCTGCAGATAGAGCCAAGTTCCCTCCAGGCGTTTATTCCCATCCATCCTGCATTCACACTGCAGACCAGTCTGTCTTGAATGCTACAAGTAGAAGAAAATTGTAAATATTTCTAAACAAAAATCTATTATCTCTCGCCAGCTAGCTACCAGGTCACTCCTTGTACCCTCTGACAGCCGAGAAATGTGATTTTCTCCCAAACAGCTCCTCTGGGGACGGAGCTGCAGTGCAGCTGGAGTTCAGGAACATCTCAGTGAAACAGTTTGTACTTTCTGCAGCTTGGAGAGTCGAACACTAATCGAAAAGTGTCAAAGTTTCTGTTCTCCCGCTCCTCCATTCCTGTCTCTGGAAAGTCAAAACCTGTGATATTAACTGCCATCTATGCTATACAAAGTCTATATATATACAGTATAGAAGAACACCATGCATTTTTGACTTCATGAAGTCAAGTCAAAGTGTTTATTGTCATATGCACAGTTTCCCCGTACAATGAAATTCTTCCTTTGCCTTCCACTCTGAATGCCATTTATCAAGAAACACAAGGTATAAAAAAAGTAGAGATAAGAGAGAGTAATAATAAATATCCAAAGAACACTACGTACAATATACAGAGTAATATTAAGTGACGAAATGTCTGTGCAAAACTCCTGTGCAAATGAGACCAAAGGTGGTAGAATCTTCTAAATTGAAGGTAAAGTGAAACTAAAACATGAAAATCACCTAAATTGGTACAAATATGTACAAAACCTTGTAACTCAAATTTTGATGATTTTGATGTTTTCACTTTCACACAGTTGAAGTGCCTCATGCTTTCTTATGGGTTGAGAAACTTCTACTACTGACGGGTTTATGAACCCATTTCAAAACCAATTAGATAAACTCAAAAATGCATGATGGTCAAGCTGCAACCTGTTTTCCTTAGTTATTGAAAAGTTGACATTTTGGACATTTAGGTTGATTGGAGGTTTTCTTTTGACAGTGAATATACGTATATATATATTTCATAGTAACACATGTATAAACAAACAATAGATACTCAACATACAGTATGTACATAATAACACATAACTGTAATCAACAAAAGTAAAAGTAAGATGTAAGTGATGCATATTTTCCCCCATACTTCCCACTTATACAGTCTATTTAACATGCTAAATTGTCAACTGCATATGTTTATATAAGTCCAATTGTTTATATATTAAATTTTTATGTTCATATTCTATTATTCTCTACTGTATCCTATTACTTTTGCTGCTTCAATGACCCAGTCTCCCCCATTAAGGTTTCATGTTATTTGAGCGATTCTGGACTTTAAAGAGACATTTCTTTTTTTTTTTACACTGCAGAAAGGCATTTCATATTTACAGGACAACAGGAGGTGTGGGGAAACCTGCAGCAACTACCAGACCGTCTCACCGGTGGTTTCTCTCCTCCGGTGACGTTTGTTGGCGTCCGGGCTCCGCCGAGCTTCCAGCGGGGTTTGGGTTTGGATTACGAGGAGAGAGAGAGAGAGTGAGAGAGAGAGAGAGAGAGAGAGAGAGAGGGAGAGAGAGAGGGTGTGAAACAATGCTAAGTATTTTTGAGAAAACCACACAGACAACGGCTCTTGGCAGCAGGTTGACTGCTTCCTGTAGTGTGTGTGTGTGTGTGTGTGTGTATGTGTGTGTGTGTGTGTGTGTGTGTGTGTGTGTGTGCGTCCCTCTGGCGGCAGCCGGCCCGGCGGTGGGCGGCTGTCTCCTCTCACCCGGGTGAAAACCTTGAAACGCCTCAGTGTGACATCCGACTTCTCCCACTCCTCCATACCTGTCTCTGGAGAGTCAGGAGCTGTCAGGAGCCTGGGTTGAGATTGGTGGAGCCATGCTGTGTGTGTGTGTGTGTGTGTGTGTGTGTGTGTGTGTGTGTGTGTGTGCATGTTAGGGCTCGACTGATATGCGTTTTTGAGGGCTTATACCGATATGTTTGGATCAAAGCTGCTATTCAATATTTTTTATTATCACTATTTTCATGCCAAAAAACGACAAAATTCAGTGTTTTCCTCCAGATTTTTCTTCCTATCAGGGTGGAAAAGCCTCTGAAACAGCATTTAAACCATCATGAGACACTATAACTCTCCACTGAAACCCATAATAATAATATTTAATGCATGCTTGATCAAAATGTTGCATTAGAATCAATTAGTTCAAGGGTTTCCCATAGACAACCAGTGTAGTATCGATCAATTCCACAGTAAATATGTAATCAATCAAACTGCATCAGATCAGAAGTGGACGATATCTGATGCTTAATAAAAAGGCTGATATCGACCCGATGTATCAGTCTAGCTGTAGTGTGTGTGTGTGTGTGTGTGTGTGTGTGTGTGTGTGTGTGTGTGTGTGTGTGTGTGTGTGTGTGTGTGTTGATGGAAAGGCTGACTCTGTGTTTCCATATCAACACAGTTACAGTAGATCCCCGCTTCCAATTCAGACATTCCCCCAGTCAGAGCCAGCATTCCTCAGGCGTGACACAAACACTAATCCACAATTAGGAGTGTGTGTGTGTGTGTGTGTGTGTGTGTGTGTGTGTGTGTGTGTGACAGAGAGAGAGAGAGAGAGGGGGGGTGGGGGGGGGTGGGATGGGAAAAGATGGAGGTCGCCTTTGGTTTTCTTTTTTGATTTAATTTTCATGTTTTGGTTTGTGAGTGATTGACGGCTCCTGAGGGCATTTTGTCTGATCTCACCCCATGAGACTAACTCCTGTGTGTGTGTGTGTGTGTGTGTGAGTGTGTGTGTGAGAGAGAGAGAGAGAGAGAGAGAGAGAGACACACACACACACACACACTCACACACACACAGAAACAGCGAGAGAGAGTATTAGTTTTCATAGTTGAAATGATTGGAGCTGACTCGGTGGTGAAGCAGCATGCAGTTCAGTAGAGCAGAAGCTGACTTATTTCTACTGATTTCAGCTAAATATTCACCACTAGGAGAACTGCTGGGCCTGGAGATACTGAATAAACACTGTAGATGAGCAATTCTCTGTCATTTTTGATCCGCAATCAGAATTCAGTCACAAATGAGATTAATTTTTTTTTGGTTATGTGGCACAATGCCAATCATAATTATCAATCAAAATGTACTGTGAAAACACCCAGAACATTAGCTAGTAAACCAAACAACACATTTCTGTACTAAGATAGAATGTGTTTGAAGCTTTTGGGACATTATTCATTAACAACTATATTTGTTATTGCATTTGTTGACAATAGTACTTGGCACTTCAAGAGTTAAAATATTTATATATTGGAAATTAGGCATGATGTCTCTGGGTCAACACAAAAGTGTGAAATCCATGCCAGCTAAGTGTTAAGCAGGCTAAGAGATCCAGACCGGTTCCACAACTTTGCAACTTTCAACATTTAAAAATATTGTGAAGCAACTGTTCCAAGCAGGTTCCAGGTTTCCTCTCAGTATGAAAACACATTAGTAAGTAACGTAGCGATGGCTATTCATAGTATTCTGTTCCATCACCACACGGCCATCTTGGTAGGAAAATAACAGGTGATTGTAATAAATTAACAACTGATTACAATCAAATGACAGCCAATGAGCTGTGTGTATTGTAAAGCACCATATTGGTAGGAAATGCATGTGACATCATGGGAAGAATAGCCAAGTTAGGTAGCAAGCATGCTAATGTTAGCTAAAGTAACTACTGTATATTAATGTGTCATTAAAACCACCAGTGCATTATGTTAATAATGTCAACAAGTAACATCTAAAAGAAAGGTGTGTGCTGGAGGCAGGGGGAGTGTGTGTGTGTGTGTGTGTGTGTGTGTGTGTGTGTGTGTGTGTGTGAAATCAGGGAGGTGGGACGGTTGGATCAAGCTGTGTCCATCCGTCCGTCTGTCAAATGTGATTTCTCAGACTCTACTGGACCGATTTTGATGAAATAGGAATAAAGCATGTTTTTTTCTAGTATTTAAAAACATTACACGGATTGGCCTGATGGGGGCGCTATAATTAAAGGTCAAAATCTGAAACATCGAAAGGCCATAACTGCTACACCGGTCTGATTTTGATGAAACTTGGAGGGACGTTTGCTTGTTGCTGATTGGTTCAAAACGGGCCTGCATTATTCATGAGGGACGTTTCTTCTTCTCCTCCTACAGCATCACTGTTTCACTGCCTGCCTGTCAGTCACTCATCATTTCCTCACTCTTCCTCCATCCACAACCCCCCCCCCTCTCTCTTTCTACCAAACATTCATCCAACCATGTGTGAGAGAAATAAAGGAGAAAGACAGAATGAAGAAAAGGGAAATCCCTGCCGAAAACTAGTTAAAAGGATCATTGTATGAGGTGTGTGTGTGTGTGTGTGTGTGTGCGTGTGTGTGTTTGTGTGTGTGTGTGTGTGTGTGTGTGTGTGTGTGTGTGTGTGTGTGTGTGTGTGTGTGTGTGTATTTTGCCAAACAGAGGCTTATTGTGAATGTGTGGTATGCTGAGATAACACGAAGGAATACTGGAAAGAGACAATCGTGATGGGCATAGTCCATCAGAAGTGTGTGTGTGTGTGTGTGTATGCGTGTGTGTGTGTGTGTGTGTGTGTGTGTGCAAGCTACAGGTGTATAATGCTGGAACTACATTGGTAAAAGGACATGAATGAAGTTACAGAATGGAGGGATGATACAGGAAAAAGACTTTCGTTTAGTTGCACAATGAGTGCAAAAAAATAGACTAATAGGTAACACTTTATTTGGATAGTCCAATGCTGAGACTCAGTTAACTATGAGGTCACAAAGAGTAGATGTGCAATAAAGTGTCACTTCCCTGTTTGGTGAATCTTCACAGACTGTGTCATCCTAACTTACGGTGGCCGAGACGCGTCGAACGAACTGTATATCCAAAACGCTTTGCAAATTTGAAAAACGCAAGCGCATTAACGGAAAACACAAATGCAAAAATCACAACACAAATGCAAAAGACACAACATAACAGAAGTGAGCAACAACAGATGTTGACAATGAAACGGGCCGACTATTATTGCCTGCACATGTGGAAGAGGAAAGTTCTCGCCTGTTTCAGAAGTAAGTGCAACGTTGTTCGCTAGCTAACTATGATTACTATCGCTATGTGATTGTCACAAATGAGCAATGTTGTTCAATGTCTTTATATTTACACATGTGCAGGCAATAATAGTCCACCGGCAATAATAGTTGGCCCGTTTCATTGTCAACATCCGTTGTTGCTCACTTCTGTTATGTTGTGTCTTTTGCATTTGTGTTTTCCGTTAATACGCTTGTGTTTTTCGAATTTGCAAAGCGTTTTGGATATGCAGTTCATTCGACACGTCTCGGCCACCGTACTAACTTAGCCTAAACCCAATTCATTAACCCTAACAGACATTGAATATCTATCAACTAATTTTCACACAATTGTGAGTATCA
>NW_027283920.1:0-57500 GCF_046629955.1 Centroberyx affinis | reverse complement strand
TTGGGAACATAGGACCCTGGGAACATAGGACCTTGGGAATTTAGGACCTTGGGAACATAGGACCCTGGGAACATAGGAGCCTGGGAACATAGGACCCTGGGAACTTAGGACCTTGGGAACATAGGACCCTAGGAACATAGGACCTTGGGAACATAGGACCATGGGAACATAGGACCCTGGGAACATAGGACCTTGGGAACATAGGACCCTGGAAACTTAGGACCTTGGGAACATAGGACCCTGGGAACTTAGGACCTTGGGAACATAGGACCTTGGGAACTTAGGACCTTGGGAACATAGGACCCTGGGAACATAGGACCCTGGGAACATAGGAGCCTGGGAACATAGGACCCTGGGAACTTAGGACCTTGGGAACATAGGACCCTAGGAACATAGGACCCTGGGAACTTAGGACATTGGGAACATAGGACCTTGGGAACATAGGACCATGGGAACATAGGACCCTGGGAACATAGGACCTTGGGAACTTGGGTTGTCTCTCTTCCTCCATGATAAAACCCCAAAATCAGTGATTCTGTGATCTGTTGCTCCGGTAGAGGAGACTGGAGAATTATGAGTCTCTCACTTTTTTTTGCCTATTTACAATTATTGGTAAACAGATTATTTTCTTCGTTACATCCGCATAAGTTTCCTCCTATCGGATTTCGGTGTTCCAGGACTCCAGCAGGACTAATTTTTAATATATTGTCAGAATCTGCTTTGTCGCCGTTCCTTTATGTGCTAGAAGTGATTTTCAGACTGTTCCTCCAGACAATGGCAGTGAATGGAGAGAGAAAGAGAGAAAAAAACACAATGTGGATGAACAGAATGGTTTATGACGGTGGTTGTGAAGTCTTCAGTGCTGCTGCTTTCTCTCCTTCCAGCTAGTTAATTGCAGTTAATTGAATTCACCTGGTGTCTCAGGTGTGACTCAGTTCCTGATTAGATGGCTGGGATGAAAACAGTGTTTACATGATCAATTTATTAGTGTGCAAGTAAAGGTTGTGAGATTGAATGAAGAAACACGGCACACTCTCATGCAGCAGTGATGGACAAATATGTGATTCTGATATTTTTTAGTTATTTTTTATTCTTTCATATTCTTCTTCTTTCTCCCAACTCATTTTTCTTTGTTCATGGCTGCTTGTAGTCCTTGTTCCCCACTGTGTTTTTCTTACTTCATTTCTATGTTTTATCACTGCAGATAACTTGAATGTGATCCTGGTCCAGCAGGGCAGCCGGGGGTCAGAGATGAGAGTTTCTGCCTTCAGCTGAGAGAAACACATAAAGCCTCAGCCTGACACAAGCTGCTGAGAAGTGGAAATAGGGTGTGCTCTCCAAAGAAGTGTGAGTGTGTGTGTGTGTGTGTGTGTGTATGCATGTCTACGTGTTTGTGCACTTAAGTTTGTCTGCTTGTCTATGGATGAATAAACTGTCTGCTAAACCATGAATTTAATTCTGTTCTTTTGATGATTTATGAAGCTCTCCACACGGAGGTTAGACCAGTGGTTCTCAATCTGGGGGTCGGGACCTCCCTGGGGGTCACAAGATAATTTTGGTGGGTCGCGGGATGATTTATGGGATAGGAAAAAAGCATATGTCTACTATACAAATTTATTGTCATGTCTATTTTTTCAGATTTTTCTGTAATTTTAACTTTTTTTTCTTGTGAAGTACTTAATAGTTTTCCTGTGATAATGAATCAAATGAAACAAACTGAAAAGGGAAAATCATTCTTTGGTCAAATTGTGCATGCTTGTGACGGGGGTCACGAGTAGATATCGCTTCGTTTTAAGGGGTCACGAGCGAAAAAGTTTGAGAACCACTGAAGTTAGACTGATGTATCATTTTGCCAAAAATCCTTTTTTTTAAATATCAGTTATCGGCAGGTTCCTCCTTTACCACGGTTACATAGAAACAGTCAATAAAACCTGCAATGAAATTTGATTTTGTTTACACATTTTATTGACTCATTTAATTATTGAATTATGTTTTTGTAAATCTGCATTTAAAAGCCTAATAATGTGTCACACAGTTTCTCCAACCATCAGGTGCGGTGGGTCACCCAGCCTTAAATAAAAAAGCCCCCCTAAAATATTTTAACACTGTTAAAATGTCACTGATATACTTTGCATTTCTGGCTCCATTCAGTAGTTTGTTGTATTTTTCTTCTTGGTAGATAACCGGCCAATCGTAGACGAGGTGACGTCACCTCCAGATATTTCCAGGGAGTCATTCCTATGTTCCCAGGGTCCTATGTTCCCCAGCTCTATATAGCACATAATGGGAACCTGAAAAAGATGTTCCCCAGCTCTGTATTCGCTTAATATGGTTAGTTAGGGTTAGGGTTAAACATAGGACCCTGGGACCATAGATATTTCCAGCAGCATCAACAAATGTGACTTTTCCAGGAGAATGTAACTTGTTTCATTTTCTTGGTAAAAGTGAAATTGTCTTGGAGAAAGTTTCTTGTTTCCAGATTTTCTTCATTGTTTTATGATGATTTCTTGAAAGAAGAAGTCATATTGGCATGAATCAAGTGAAATTTACTGGAACCAGCAGATTATCTGCCAGTGCAGTGAGAGAAAGAAGAAGCTGATAGGTCTGGAGACAAGAGAAAATCACTGGACCGCTACTCATTTTTTGCAGTATACTGTGAAATGTGATCAATAAACACGTTTTTAAAAAAAAAGCCTTTAAATGGACTAGTAATATTAAGTACTATTCAGTCTTTTTCTTTCTCAATCCTCTGACTCTTGGACTTGAGCTGTTTCTGCAGCAGGAAACAGAGATGTGGAGAAACCAGGTCAGGAAAACTTCACTTGCACTTGTTGGTGATATTTAAAGGAGCGTCGAGGCTTTCAGCACCTCTTAAAGCCGGCGGACGCTAAGCACACCGACATACAGAGGAATAACACGCTCTCTGGCACGGGAGCCCGGCCCCGCACACGGCAAATTAAATTAATCTCTCTCCGCTTCCCCAAAAACCACTTTTACAGTAAAATATACAGTATGTTGAATTAGCAAAAGGCTCCAGAAACAAGCTTTCATCAAGGGGCAGGGTTATGAAACGAAGCAGTGTTGGTTTGGAGCCTGCGATGTATATATGTGTATATATGTGCGTGTGTGTGTGTGTTTGTACATGTGTAAAACAGTACAGCACAGTGGCATAAGTGATATGGCACAGAAGCAGTCAGGCAGGATTCATAGCTGTTTCTTCAGCTGCGTTCACACTGCAGCAGAAAGAGTCCCGATTCTGAGTTTCTCCCTCATGTGACTCTGTTTAATATTACTTTTTTGATATCGTTAAAAAGACATTCTTAAAGGTCCATATTCTCCACTGTCCAGAGTTTTATTTTGTGTCTTGAGGTCCATTCAAAGCTGTGTGTGTGGTGTCATGAACCAAAAACACTCTCAATCCATTTTGACATTTTCCAGCATCTCTCTGAGCCTTACCAAGAACAGGCCGTTTCTGTCGCTGTGTCTTTAAGGCTCATTAATATTAACGACCCTTCTGTTCCGATTGGCTGACCGTTTCAAGAGTGAAACGTGAGACTCCGCGGCCCGGCAGCTACAGGTAGGGAAAACTGTCCGGTAAATAAACAATGACAACCGCTTTGAAAAAACACTTTGTTAGTCTATTATTTCTTACAAAAATGATAATGAGCGAACCTTTGTGACGTCACAAAGTTACAGAAGTCCAAACGGCTCGTTTAGAGGCTCGCTTTTCTAATATGGATTGTGTGGATTTAGTTTTGATACTTTCACCAAGTTTAGATAGACCATCCAACTCCTTTATCATCACAGAGGCAAGGGGAGTCCTGCTTTACACCATATGGGACCTTTAAGTTTAAAGGAGATGTTCCCATAATTATGTAGATCTCCAAGTATTACCCCATCTGGGTAGAGTAAGACGAGTGCGATATAATCTATTACGAATTTTGTACTGTCTTAAGTTAGCAGTGGAATGGATGTCTTGCATTTATCCAAACGTCAGGCCAGGATATATTATGATATATTTTATATATATATTGATATCTGTTGCCCATTTAAGAGCACAGTTGTCGAACTGGACGTCCATTTTGGAGTTACTGATGTTGTAAAAGATCCTTACTGTAGTTTCAGCTTTCGAATTTCACGTTTATGAGCATTTCTACTTATTTTTTCATTTGGCATAGTTTTCCTTCTGGTGCCTTATGTGACTCAGTTTTGCTGTTTTCTAATCAGTGTGAACAGCAAAAAGCTGCATGGAGCTTTGGATTGCATGGATTTTGTCAATTCTGATCAGGATCTGTGCTACAAAATCAGATCCTGAGGCCGGCAACGTACATGTGACTTCTATTTTAAATGCTCAAATTAGAGTTTGTCAGCGTTGCCTTGATAGTAAGTAAATCCTACTTCACCTGAGACACTTTTCAAAATTTTGTCATCTTAGCTGAGCAGCGTTAGCACGGAGGACAACGAGACACAGCGATGGAAAGAAAGACAAATAGTTTGAAGGCATGTACTCCAATCTTGTCCAAAAAAATAAAAATGAAATCCAAGCGTAGAGCTGATGAAGCCTCTCGGATGAGTGGCAAAACATCTTCAACTCTTCATTTCAAGTCAAGTGGATTTTGTTTTTATTGTTTGGACATCTTACCACCTGGATGACTGAAGGTCTACACAGACATTCAGTAGATATTCATGCGTAGCCACACCTCCGGCTCAAACAACGCAGGTCTGGAGAGATTTAAACACAGCAGTTATATAGAAAAGGGCGGTGGCTCTGTGGGTCGTCGTCTTCATTCAAACCAGTCAAACTTCACAGGGTGAAGCCTGATATTGGAGCTCAGTGTTTACTGTCGTAGAAACAAGGGGGAGCGTATCTATGTTCCCAGGGTCCTATGTTCCCCAGGTCAATATTCTGTTAACACACATTAACCCTCCTATTGTGTTTGGGTCAAATTTGACCCGTTTCACGTTAAAATATTTCATAAATATTATCCAGTTTTTTTTTTTGGAACAAGGCTTCAAAACAGCTATATAAACACAACAAAACCAATGGTTATAATTTTATTTGATTTTGAAAGTCTCTAAAAAAAATTGTTACATCTGTGGTGTTCTGGGTCAAATCTGACCCGGCAGAGAATATTAAAGAGTCTGGGTGGTTCTGCGGATAAAATTTTACTCAAACTTGACTTCAAACTCTTGTTTGGGTTGGGTTTGATCCACAAAACTACCCAGAATGTTTTATTGCTGCATGCCATACTATTAAAAACCAATGTTCTCTGTGGGTCAGATTTTACCCTATTTTTGATGATTTGGTTTGATGCGATTTTCAACAGCAAGGTAAATGTGGCCTTTGGACCACAAAATAAAAAAAGTAAATGTAGATTTTGTGGTTATTATTTTGTGGACCTTGGGAACATAGGACCCTGGGAGAGCACATATGAAGAACTGGGGAACATAGGACCCTTTGTCTTGTTTCCATTATGTGCCATATAAATCTGGGGAACATAGGAATGACTCCGGAACAGGAAAAGTTGTTACAGTTAGCTAGCTGGCGAAACAACAGCCTGATCTTTTGAATGAAAACTATTGTCCTTATTAATCCCTGCTGTGGACAGTTACTTTCCTGATAGTTGGATGTCTATAATAAAAATACAGTACCTTGACTCTGTGAAGTAGCTAGCTTTGTAGCTATAAGCTAACGGTGCAAACTTGTTCTACCCGGACAGGAAAACAAACCAGAAGCCGTTTCAGGGGGCTTGTGCAAAAATTGTATTTCAAACTCAGAGCCAATCAGAGCTGACGGCTCAGCAAAGTCTCGTTTTCTCAGGTTTTATGACGAGAATTTCTCCAGACCGCCGGTGTGTGAGCGTCAGGTGCAGGATTACACATCCTGTAACCGAAATGTGTTCAAACAAAACAGATGTGACGTCTTTTATGATTGTTCCTCTGCTCACACGTGTCTTTTCAACATCACTGTCAGCTCATACTGGTATCAGATATGAGTTACATCCGAGAATAGAGATGAACAGTCATGCAAAAAAAAAATCAGATATGAGCAGCAGTTCAGAATGTGAAGTGTGAAGAGAGGCATCAATTTCAATTAGTGAAGGTTAATAAATGAGTTTCATGCCAACATGAGAAATCTTGGCAAATCGGCATTTGAAAAATGTCTGCCAGGGAAAGTAAAACTCACATTTGTCTGCTATTGAATTCATCAGCAATCTTCATTCCTTTACAGAACAGTAACACTTAAGAGAAAATAGCTTTTTTTTTTTTTTAACTTAAGGAATGAAAAAAACAACTGAACAACTGACAGAGGTTTAATATTAAAAACCAATGCTTCAGCTTCAGTAGCTTTTTCCAACAGTATCTGAATTTTTTTCATTCTTTCGGCTCTTTTGGATTCATGCACCTTGGAGAAGCTGCGAGGTTGTGACAGATTTTTGCTCTTTGTTTTTTTTGTTTTGTTTTATTGAGCAATGAATATGAGTAACATTTGTCTTTTAAACAAAAAGGATGTGTAATGTTTTGAAGCCCTTCCAGCCAGACGGCTCTGATCTGTTCTGGACAGAGGAATTCCCACCGTGACGGAGCCGCGCTACAATGAAAAATGACCCTGTCACTTAATCCAGAGCTTCTCAACCTGAGGGTCAGGACCCTCCAGGGGGTCGCAGGATTATTTTTGGGGGGGAGCTCACGTAATGATTCATAGAATGTGAAAAAATCTATTTCTAATATACAAAATTTCTATCATATTTTTTTTTACATTTTTATGAATGCCATTTCATGTGAAGTTAAGAAATTTCGCAGCCTCTTGGTTTCTTTCAATAATTGTTGTTAAAGTTCATAATTCTACAAGTTTTATGTTTGTAAGAGCAGGCTGCAAGTAGGCGTTACTTTGTCTTTGGGCTCAGCAGCTGAAGATGTTGATCCATTACATGAAACAAGCATCAGTTATTGTTTATACACCCAAACAACACATGGTAGGTTAGTGCAGCATCTCACTCAGGTCTCAGGTGTGTGTTGTGTGGTAAATGTGACAGATGCAGCATGATGCCACCTGAGGTTTGAACCTGGACAGCAGAACAAGAATATTTAACACTCGTACAGTGGAGCGAAGAGAAACCCAACAAGACGTCACTCACAGAGGGTGAATATAATTATAGCTACTGTTTCCTGATGTGATTTGGAAATTCTACCCACACTGGTTTGTACTTAAAGGAGTCTAGGAAAAGTCACGGAGAAACACTTAAAAATCTGAGATAGTTCAATTCAGAAATTCAAACCAGCTGTCAGCTGACTGCTGCTCGGCCTTTCTGTTTTTCTGTAACCGTAAGACTTGGAGAGCCAGAAGAAGATTAGAAGTCACTTAAAGTTGAGAAGTTCTGTACTTGGTTATCACCTCAGAATACAACACAGTCTCTGAAAATTTTGTGAAATGAGCCTGAACTCTGAGAGTAAGCCTCCATGTTTCTGACAGGAATCTAGTTCAGATCAGGTTCCTCCTCCAGTAAAGGATTCTGGTCCAACAGCAGGAACTGGACTGGACATTTCCACCTGTTGGTCTCATGAACAGGTTAGCTATCGCTTCAGTTTAGCAGCAAGACATCGTGCTCATTTCACGAAGGTTCAGGAGAACAGACTCCAGAATATTCCCCCTAATCCAAGTAAAAAGCAAAGCAGCAAATAGGATGAACAGCAAGTTACACCTGTAGGCTTGTAGAAGTGATCATTTGGCTTCAGTGTTTCTACTGCAGAACGCTGAGTGTTGGTGATGTTGGCTGTGTAATGCCTACACTATTAACCATTGTAGTTTATATAATCCAAGTTATCCCTTCATACATTTACCCTACATCTTCCCTGCATCAGAACTGCAGCAACAGTTCAGTGAGCATGCAGGAAAGAGAGGGAGCTGATGACTGAGAAACATGAGGAGACCATGAGCTGAAGCTGAATCCACACTGGAACAAAACAAAGTCCTGCCCATCCAGAGTCGTTTGAGTGGTTTTATTTTAACTGGACAAAACTAGACTACAAAAAGAATAAATAGACCAACACATAATCTCAATTTACATGGTTTATAGACCAATTGTCCCTTTTTATTTTACATACAGCATCTTAAGATGAGAAGAATATATGAAGAGTTCTAATCCAAAATGTTATGTAGACAGTTTGGGGAACCTGAAGTTCATTATTTAATATCTCTATAATATAGTGGATCCAGTCTGTAAAACTGTTATTTTATCAACCAAAGAGTTACAGTAAGTTAACCTCCATCCTTAAATAATACCATCATTTGTTTCAGATTTTTGCTATCAATCATTTTGTTAGAGTAGGCATCACTGTTTTCAAATGTCTGATTTTGGAACAGAACTCTTCATGTTTCCCATAGAGGTCCATATATTCATTTTATGTTTTTCTCAATGAACAGAAAATAGCTTGTAAGTCCTTCAGTATCAGCATTTTAATGCTTCGCAAAGCGAAGTGCTCTTCATTATAAATATAAAAAGATACAACACAATCAAGATACATTTAACAAATACAGTAGATTTGATTATATTAATAATACTGACCTTTTTATACAAAGTTTTGTCATAAAATAAAATGGCACAACATGTACATCAAATATACATTCTTACACTGGACAGTGCACTGCAAAAAAATGTCCATCTTAACAAGTCATTTAGCCTCATATTAAGTCTTTAAATCTTATTTTTCTCATAACAAATGAAAAATTCTGCCAGTGGAGTGAGTTCGTTTCACTTGTTTCAGAAAATGTTCTCGAAAAAAGTGTCTATCTCGAAACAAGGCAGATCATTCCACTAATATCAGGAAATGATCTTAATTCAAGAAAATCCTTGAAACAAGTTGATTCGTGATGGAATGAAGTGAAATTATTTCACTCCAACTGCAGACTTTTTTTTTTTAAACTTATTTCAAGAAAACGTATTTTAACACTTAATTGTAGTTTAAATGACTTGTTGAGATGGCTACATTTTGCAGTGTGCATATAAAAAATAATCATGAAACTATATTTAATCATCCATTATTTAATCATCAATAATTGCAAAAAAAAAAAAAAAATCAGTCCTCGTCAGTCTGTTTCAGGTCGGACAGGAGCATTTGCACTCTGATATAATGGGGTACTGAACAGGTATCCAGGCGCACTTCAGACCCCCCTTTTTCTGCAGGCACCGCCATCGCAGGATCGTAAAATGGGCCGATTTGGCAGGTTTGCAGACCATCCCTTCAGGGACTGAACAAGACCGCTTATTGTAGCAGCTCCCCACCTTCACGTAGCGCGGCCAGAATCTGCTGCCCAGGTCGTTCCATGCGTAAACAACCGGGCAGAAGGCGTAAGACCACAGCCACAGTTGCAGCCTTCTCCGGAGTTTTTTACTGGGCTTCTGCTTCTTGCCGTGCTGGATCTCAAACTCCATGGCTTTGATCTCTTTGGGCATCGCTCCGGAGGGCTTCTGCCGCAGCTCCGACTCGCTCAGCTCCTCGTTCCCCGCGTATCTGTCCTCCGGCGGGGTGATGGACATGAAGTGCGGGTCGAAGTGGCTGCCCAGCGTGCTCCTGAGCTCCGTCTCGTTCAGGTCCTTCTCCTTAGGGTCCAGGACCGGGTCCGGGTCCTCCTTTAGCTCCACTATGGGCAGAGTGTCGCTGGGAATGGGACGGAGGAGATAATAGTGTTGGCACATGCCCTCCTCTATCCTGAAGCCCAGGGAAAGCACCAGCATAGACATGGCCAAGAAGTAATAAGAGTTATCCATCGCCTCTGTACAGTTCCCGAGTCAGTGAAAGTGAAAATAAACAGGTATAATCCTCCCAAAGAACACGGGACCCCCTGTGTTTCCCTCGGGGTGTCTGGCTGGCTGCGGGGAGGTATCCAAGTCTGAGGCGAGAGCGCGCAGCAGACGCTTCCACCGGGGAGTAACCTCGGTGCGAAACGCTCCCAAAACTTCTCAGCAACTTTCAGACGGCTGCTGGCTGTTCACCAGAGCAGAGAGCGACAGCGGGAGAGAGAAGGAGCGAAGCTGATGCGCAGCCGGAGAGGAATTTCCCTGCGTAACTTCACAGTCCATGACCAGCGTCTCTGGAGAGGGGGGAGCGGGAAACCTCTGGGCTTCTCCTTTACGCGCAAGTCCCAACCTGGACGGGAGGAGAGTTCAGAAGCGGGAATTGAACTCGCAGCTTCTTTTCCCCCCCTGGGCTTTCCCGTGCGCGGCGGTCAGCGGCAGGTCCCGGTGTGACAGCACGGCGCGCTGGCTGCTGGTTCCACTCCACATGTTGTTTCCGTCCCGGCCGGCACGGCGCACTGGCTGCCTCTGGTCCTCCTCCAGCCAAACTGGAGGCGCCGCTGGCTGCACCCAAATATCCACCAGGGCGGTGATGTAATCCCAGCGGTCTCTCTCTCTCTCTCTCTCTCTCTCTCTGCCAAAACGACCGGCCCTCTCTCTTATGAAGGCCCTAAAACTCCCTCCCATCCCGCTCCAACGCAGGCGCGCGTACACACACACACACACACACACACACACACACACACACACACTTCTCAGCTACCCAAAACTCAACATGGTTTGGGTTATTATAAACTAATTATAGACTAAATTCCATCACTTATTATTATTATTGTTATTTTTATTATTTTATTATTATTATTATTGGTAGTAGTAGTAGTAGTAGTAGTAATAGTAGTGCAAGTAGCAGTAGTTGTGGTAGTACTAGTAGTAGTGGTAGGCTAATAGTATCACTAGTAGTAGCAGTAGCAGCAGTAGTAGGCCAGTATTAGTAGTACTAGTAGTAATAGGTTAATAGTAGTTGCAGTATCAGTAGTAGTAGTAGTAGCAGTAGTAGTAATAGGCTAATAGTAGTTGCAGTATCAGTAGTAGTAGTAGTAGTAGTAGTAGTAGTAGTAGTAATAGGTTAATAGTAGTTGCAGTATCAGTAGTAGTAGTAGTAGCAGTAGTAGTAATAGGCTAATAGTAGTTGCAGTATCAGTAGTAGTAGTAGTAGTAGTAGTAGCAGTAGTAGTAATAGGCTAATAGTAGTTGCAGTATCAGTAGTAGTAGTAGTAGTAGTAATAGGTTAATAGTAGTTGCAGTATCAGTAGTAGTAGCAGCAGTAGATATAGTAGTATTACAGTGATGCGTCCAAACATGACACATCACTTGCTGTGAAAGTGCAAACGGCTCTATAATTTTCTTCCCACTTTTTCACAATTGTGTCTCATTGACGGAGCGGCGGCGTGTAAATCAGCGGACAGCTCCGTGTGCAGAGCCGCTGCAGACAGACGCGCTGCCAGAGGCTTTACGAGCCGCCTGGTGCCAGAGCGCTGTTTATTTTATAACTCTCCCCGGCTAGATGCTCTCAACGTGTGTTTAGACTTATCCAACTGCTCCGGGACAGGGCCGCGGCGCAGGAAAGTGCTTCTTTTCATGACCAATATCACCCCTCCTTTTTTTTATTTCCATTGACTTCTGTTGTTTTATGTCATTTCACAATCCAGCATCCACCAACTGCCTAGTTAATTGGAACGCAACTCAATTAGAGCTAATTTGTTTGGGGCATAGCTGTAACAGGGAGGGAAAAAAGGTGACAACTATAACAGCAGACGTACACTGTAAAAAAAAAAAAAAATCCTGAGTCTTAAGTTTCATCTTTTCTCAAAACAAGTGAAAAGAATCTGCCAATCACTTCTCTCAAATTGGGTTGTTTCAGACTTTTCTTGAATAATTTTCTTAATAATAACACTGGAATGATCCGCCTCATTTTGCCATGTTTCATGATACTGACACGATACATTTCCTGAAACTATCTGGAAACAAGTGGAATTATGTCACCATGACTGGCAGAATTTTTCATTTGTTCCGAGAAAAATAAGTTTTTAAAACTGCATATGAGACTAAATGACTTGTTGAGACACTTTTTGCAGTGCAGCAATGAAAAAAAGAAAGAAAAAGTACCTTTATCTGCCTTATTTTGCCTTGTTTCAAGATACTGACAACTGTCTCAAGAAATTTCCTGAAACAGTGGAATTACCTCACCGTGATTGCCTTTTACTCTGAGAAGAAATATGATTTTTAAGCCTGAAATGAGGCTAAATGACTTGTTGAAATGGACACTTTTTGCAGTGTAGCAGCAGAAAAAAAAAAAAAAAAAAGCAAAAGCATCTTTACGGGCATGCGTTAATTCCAGGGGCCAATAAATGAAGGGTGGAAGCAGAGAAAAGTACTTAAAGGGTCACAATTCAATTAGTCAGTGAGGCGGCTTGGACCGGCCGCGCCGCCTCCTGCAGCCAGAAGGCAAAAACCATCGGAATGTTTGCGCATGTTGTAAAGGTTGAGTTATGGGCCAGATAAAAAACAACTCTTGTCTACCGACGCTAACGCTGAAAAAGCCGGGCCAAGATAAAGGGCCGACTGTGCTCGACTCGACCGCACCGAGACAGGGACAAATAAGCTCCTGGATGTCGGGAAACCGGTTCCCGTTCCAGCCGCGCACACGGGAATCCCAGTCCGGCGAGGTTAATTTGCCCGCGTAGAGCCGTAACACGCGGCTGGCTCGGCGCACTGGCGTGACCTGTGACCGGCATGCGGCTCGCACGGCTTTCTTGACTCTGTAAAAGCAATTAGTTACACGTCCGCCTCTCAAGAAAAAACAAGACGCGCTCGATAATAAAAAATCACATCACAGGCCGGGGACTGTGGAGTTTAACGGTTGGTGGTTAAGGAGACTGTCCTGTCATTAAAGGCTCCGGGTTCTCGCTCCACACAGCGACCAGTACTGTGTCCTGCTGAAGTGTCCTTGAGCAAGACACTGAACCCCTAGTCACTAAATTCCTAAAATGTAAAGAATTTACTGCATCATAATTCTTCAGAAACGAATGAATTGAAGCCGGTGTGTTTACGGGGCTGGAGCGCTGAGACTCTGCAGAGGAAGATGGACGGAGAAACTTTCCTCTTAATGTATTTCACATTCAAGGCATTTACCCAGAGTGACCTAGAGGGAGGGCAACAGTATAGAATAAGCTTCAATTCCTAGATCAGCAACCAATGTTAAGGAGTGAAAGGGTCAGAGCCTATAGCACCTTTTTGTGAATGGTTTCTTTTACCCCTGCCCCCCCCCCTCCTTCCCTTCCTCTCTTTCTGCCATTGAAATGGAGTATTGGGGTAATTTTCCGGCCTGGTGATGTGACAGTGTGTGACGGGCGCCGCTAAACTGTCATATCTCTGTGGAGAGGAAGTCAGCGGCAGAGAGGCGATGCTCAGATAAGACTTCCTCTCTCTCTCTCTCTTTGTAAACTCCTTCCTCCTCTCCCTCACTCTCTCTCTCTCTCCCCCTCACTTCCCTATCGGGGTCACAGAGGAGGATTCACGAGGGACTCATGTTCATACCATGACGGGTTTAGGGGCCTTGTAGTCAAACTTTCATGTTGCATGAAAGCCAGGACTGGGCCCTGGGGTGAGAGTGCCAGTCAGCATGATGATGCTGATATCCTGCAGGAAATGTGGCAAATAGGGGCAAACAGTGTCTTGTCTACAGTAATAGAGGCTTTGTAGTTGAATCATAATGCTAGCACCATCATGGAGGTCCGTTAGATCAGTGATTCTCAAATTTTTTCATATCAAGGACCTCTGATTTAGTCCACATCAGAGCCATGGACCCCCATTTGATGAGATTTCGTCTCTCGGAACCAAATCTGAAAATATTTTTATTGTTAGATATGATTTTGTCCAGAATTCCATGACTGTCTGTATTGTAGATAGAGAGATAACAGTGGAACTATGATCAAAACAGCCATTCTTCTACATTCTCTAATTGTGTTAACTTCTTGTAAATGAAATAATGGTGAAGTTTAACAATTCATCAATTTGCTGGGGACCCCCTGGAACCCCCTCAAGGACTCCTGGTGGTCCCCGGACCCAACGTTGAGAACCACTGCGTTAGATTATTGGCTGCACAAATAAAGTGTAAATCTGTAGCAACCAGCTAGAAGCAGAGAGCAGCTGAGTCAGCTTGTTGTGGTGTGGCTGTAGATCCATTCAGTAACGTTCTCAGTAAAAGTGAATAGTGTGATAAGGTGGATTTGTTTCCAAATGTAGGTTACTGTGACACAGTAAACTGTCTTGTCTTTAGCCCTAGTCTCTACTCCAAAACATGAAGAGTTGTAGCTTGAGAAGAGTCAGCTCAGTTAACCTGAACAAACTGTTAGCTAGCTAACTAGCCAGCAAACACACTGATGTTAACGTGAACATGCTAACGCTAGCTGTTACTAGATACTGATTAGCACTAGATAGTGTGCTAATCAGATGTGTTAACAACAAGACAGTGATGGTTAGCTGACCAGCAATCTCTAAACCCATCGTCTATCGGTCTGACGACGATTAGGCTCTGGGGGCAACGGCCAATATTTGGGGGTTTCCGGTGTAGCCAGCAGACATCCGGGCCAAGACTTCCTCTTCCTTGTGCCGGTCATTGTTTACAGTCCGATTAGCAACTTGAGACGCAACACACAAACATCGATACTTTTTGTAGGTGTTTTAGGTCCGGACGACATTTCGGCTAATCTCTATAAACAGATATCTGCATATGAGACGTCGTCTCTCAACTCCGACTCCATTCTCGCGTCTCAAGTTGCTAATCGGACTGTAAACAATGACCGGTGCACGGAAGAGGAAGTCTTGGCCCGGATGTCCGCTGGCTACACCGGAAACCCCCAAATATTGGCCGTCGCCCCCAGAGTCTAATCGTCGTCAGACCGATAGACGATGGGTTCAGAGATTGGCTGACCAGATACTATGGTTAGCTGGCTGACAAGCTGACATTATCTACACACTAAATCAGTCAGATGGATCAGTGATGAAATGATCAGTTCAGTCAGAAACAGACAGAAATTAACCATGTCAACCTCTAATATGGCCGCCAGAAGGTGTGATATGTCACCTGAAAGCCCTCTAGGCCTACTGTAGCCTACATCACACTCACCATTCTATGTTAATCTAGTCATATCAAGACTTATGAAGTGCTTTTAAAATGTTTGTCACAAAGTGTTTTATAGAGAACAAAGAAGAGATTGTAAAACCATAGGTTAAAAGGAAGAAGCGATAGAATAAGTATCACAAACATCACAAACCCAAAGGAACAGATCCAGGTCTCGGTGTGGATGTGTGGATTTGAGATTGCTGCAACATCAGGGAAAACAGGAGGGATGGAGGAGGGAAGAGAACTTCTAAACTGTATATGGTTTTTATAATTGACCACATGCTGTTCTGGTAATTATCGGTCAGGAGATTTGTAATAGGTCTGTCACTGGTGGTCAGTAGACACGCTGTATGTAGTTTCTACTGCGGATCCACCGCTGCACTTTGGCTTTGTTCCCCAAGAGGAATTGTTTGGAAAAATCGAGTTATGTTCTTCTTTCAGCCGCTGAAAGTGACGGCGAACAGTCTGGCACTTGAGTTTTGGGTTATAATATAATAATTTGACTCAAATGTATAATATAAGAGGGAATTATCTGCAGTACTAATGTGGGACAGATGCAGGATAAATACATAAAGGGGGATCTCTACCATCACCCAGCCCCCTAACCCATTAGCACAAAATTAGTTTAGTTTATTGCACATAATAAGAAGAAAAAACAGAAAAGTGTAACACAAAAAAACAAAAAGAAAAACAACATTATGCAACATAACAGTGAAGGGAGACAGAATAGAATACACAGAGATTTAGAGTCAACAACTAAAAAAACCCCGAAAAGATGTGCAGGAGGAGCCAAAAAAAAAAAAAAAAAAAACCCATAGGGGGCTTATGAAGTGGAACTCCTACTGTGAAGCAACCACAATAAAGACAATCAAAACTAATAACAGTGCCGATCAATACATAAAGGGACAAAAGAAAAAAAGGTAACACTTTACAATAAGGGTCACTAAGTTACGGGTTAGTTAATGCTTAATAAGGGTTAGTTAAGGGTTAGTTAAGCATTAACTAACCCTTAATTAACAGTTAACTAATGTGTAATTTACTAATAGTGTTCATGTTAACTAAGGTATTAATTTATACATTATTTAATAGTCATCTTTATAAAATATTAAATAATGTATAAATTAATACCTTAGTTAACATGAACACCATTAGTAAATGAATACCAGACACATTAGTTAACTATTAATTAAGGGTTAGTTAATTCTTATTAAGCATTAACTAACCCTTAATTAATGTACCCTTATTGTAAAGTGTTACCGGAAAAAAAACACATACGAAACTAAAAAAATAGGTGCTAAATGCTGAATATTTAAAGAAAACTGAGTATTTATAAGATATATAAGACAAATACTTGCAAGAAGTGGTGAGTGTTTACAGATAATGATATGATAAAATCTGGATCCACAGTGTTTTGCTGCTGGACTGGACAGCAAAACACACTGAAGCAGCCAGATCGTCACTGGCTTTTCATTTCAGGGTAAAAAAACATGACGTCATGTAGAAGTCGAGCTATCACATTCACTTATCATCAAAAGCCTCGTACGGCCATTACCGTTTTCCATAGATTCCAATTTGCTCCTTGAGAGAGCGAGAGCGTGTTTTTCCCTATTCTTTCCACTACAGACGGAGATCCACATGTTTTGAATCACATTTTCCTTTGATTTTCCAGAAACACGACTGCGATACGGACGAGCGAAGTGGATCACTGGGTTTCCAGCCTTTGAGGGGAGTGTATTCCTCTAGTGTGTGTGTGTGTGTGTGTGTGTGTGTGTGTGTGTGTGTGTGTGTGTGTGTGTGTGTGTGTGTGTGTGTGTGTGTGTGTGTGTGTGTGTGTGTGTAAATGTATTTGTGCGTGCCGTCTGATGTTAAAATACTAAGTTAAGCTTAATCTTAATAGTAAATCAAAGGGCCTCCCAGGATGAAGGACAAACAGACTGGCTGCTTCTTTCGTGACCCGGCCAGATAAAAAAAAAAAAAAAAAAAAAAAAGTAATTTGTTTGTTTTTTATGTAATTCCCCACAAGCAAAACCTTTGATGATGAGACAACCGGGCAATTTGGACGGTCCATTTGGGTGCGAGGGCTTCAAGGTGGCAAACAGGGGTCAGCAACACACACACACACACACACACACACACACACACACACACACACACAACTGGCATTTTGTCTAGTTCAGATTCCTTCGCTCTTCTCTCTTCTAGTCCAAACTCTTGCCCTCCTGACCAACGCAAGAATTATCATATCAAAGAAGCCAAAGAATACATTATTTTAAATTCCTCTCTCTCTCTCCCTCTCTCTCTCTCTCTCTCTCTCACAAGACAAGACTCACTGAAATACAGATGTCCAACCTTGTGTTTTTTTCCTACTGTGCTGTAAAAAAAAAAGGCATCTAAGAGCTTATTTCAACTTCAACAAGATCAATCTACGATCTGAAAGGGTGGCAAACCTGATGACATCACACCGGCGAGGGAAATGTCCAAAGCGCTTTCAGCAGGTTTAACAGGCTCGCTTCGCAGAAAACAAAGCACACAAATAACAGATAAAGACAAGAGATCATCAAACAAAGAATAAAAACAAGTACATCACATACACTAAAAAACAGGGCCAAGAGCCTGTGTGTGTGTGTGTGTGTGTGTGTGTGTGTGTGTGTTTGTGCTAGCCTGCCCACACATATGAGTCAGTGGGTATCAGCACTAAACAACATGAGGGCAACGCTCAAGAGGAGTGAGTGAATGATAGACTGCAGGGGAGTGGACAAATGGAAAGGAATGGCTGGTAAAATCGGAGTTAAAGCTGCACTACACAAGATTTTTATGCAAAAATAAACCCGTCTGGTCCTCATTCATCGACTATGTCAAGAGCTTGTCCTTTGTTCTTTAGCTGCTACCCTAACCTTTGATATCCACCTTTTTTTCCACTCATTTTTATTTTAATGCACATATAATTGTAATTTATTTATTTCCAGATATTTTTCTCTTCAATCATTTATGCCATTTTTATTTTATCTTATTCGATTTGCTCACTTGTAATCTATTTTCTGAATAATGGTTTGAATTTATTTATTTATGAATGTACGGTCTTTTAGGGTTATTTTTTGTTTATTTGTTTTTAGTTTTCTTTACCCTTACTGTGTTCTCGGACTGGGAGGAGGGAGGAAGACCGGGAGGGGGTTGGGGGTTGGGGGTTGTCTGTCTTATTCATGTTTTCATATCATAAAGATGTTACTGTTGTTCATGCCGACTGTATTGTAAAAAATTTGAAAATACAAATAAAGTGTTAAAAAAACCCAAAAACATAAACCCGCCTTATTAACCGAAATGACAGTGTGGCTGCAACAGAGCAGAGCGTCCCGTCCCACCTGAGATGCTACACTGCAAAAAAAACTCCATCTTAACGAGTCATCTAGTCTCATATTAAGCCTTCAAAACGCAATAACCGATTTTCCAACCACTAGAGGGCGACAGAAACCGCAACACATCTGTAAATAACACACAGCAAAGCCACTGCACTACGGAGGCCTACGAAGCACAAACCTAGCAAAGCATCGTGCATAAAGGCTAATAGCTAGCTAACCGTACCTAAGGAGAAGTCTCACCGGTTACCAGTCTCACTGTGACAGATCTTTCTCCTGCTGAAGGCCACATGTCCCACAATGACAAGTAAAGAGGCAGGTAGCAAGTTTACTGGTCTAACAAGTTTACTAGTATAACAGGTTTACTAATTTAACAAGTTTACTGGTTTAACAAGTTTACCAGTATAACAGGTTTACTAGTTTAACAAGTTTACTAGTTTAACAAGTTTACTCGTTTTTACTGGTTTAACAGGTTTACTAGTTTAACAAGTTTACTAGTTTAACAAGTTTACTATTTTTTACTGGTTTAACAGGTTTACTAGTTTAACAAGTTTACTAGTTTAACAAGTTTACTATTTTTTACTGGTTTAACAGGTTTACTAGTTTAACAAGTTTACTCTTTTTTACTGGTCTAACAGGTTTACTAGTTTAACAAGTTTACTATTTTTTACTGGTTTAACAGGTTTACTAGTTTAACAAGTTTACTAGTTTAACAAGTTTACTATTTTTTACTGGTCTAACAGGTTTACTAGTTTAACAGGTTTACTAGTTTAACAAGTTTACTAGTCTAACAAGTTTGCTAGTTCAAGAAGTTTACTAGTCTAACAAGTTTACTAGTATAACAGGTTTACTAGTTTATCAAGTTTACTGGTTTAACAAGTTTACTCGCTCGCTTTAGCGATTCTAATAATAATAATACATTACATTTATATAGCGCTTTTTTCAGTGCTTAAAGACGCTTTACAGACACAGAATAAAAACAATTTTAATAGAGATATATATAAAAGATAAAAATAGAAGCGAAAAAGAAAGGAAATATAAAAAAAATGTGAGTCGTGAGACAAGAGGGGAGGGGTAGAAGGTTAGAGGTCAAAAGCTAGAGTGAAAAGGTGGGTTTTGATGGCTTTTTTGAAAGATGACAGAGTGTTGGCTTTTCGGATGTGGCTGGGGAGGGCGTTCCAGAGGGAGGGGGCAGCTGCAGCGAAGGCCCTGTCGCCCCAGGTCCAGTGCTTTGTCCTGATGGTTTGGAGTAGGTTAGCATCTGCGGACCTGAGGCGACGGGTAGGTGTGGTGGTGGAGGAGGTCGGAGAGGTAGGGGGGGGCCAGGTTGTTGATGGCTTTGAAGGTGGTGAGTAATATTTTGAAGTGAATCCTGTATTTGATCGGGAGCCAGTGGAGGTCATGGAGGATAGGGGTGATGTGGTCAGTGCGGCGGGTGGAGGTGAGCATGCGGGCAGCAGAGTTTTGGACGTATTGGAGTTTATTGATGATATTGTTTGATGAACCATATAAGATGCTGTTGCAGTAATCGAGCCTGGATGTTATGAATGCATGTATCAGTGTTTCAGCAGTGGAGAAGGATAGGGAGGGTCGGAGACGGGCGATGTTCCTTAGGTGGTTCTTCTGTTTTTGCAATCTGGTTTACATGAGGGAGGAATGAGAGGGTGGGGTCGAAGATGATTCCAAGGTTGCGGACGTGAGTGGAGGGGGAGTGAGAAATCCTGGGTGGAGCCGGTGATGGAGTTTGGGCCGATGATGAGGATTTCAGACATGTTGCAGTTGAGTTTAAGAAAGCTCTTTTGCATCCATGTTTTGACGTCTGTGAGGCAGGTGGTGAGGGTGGAATGAGTGGCTGCAGAAATGGTCTTGGTGGAGAGGTAGAGCTGAGTGTCGTCTGCGTAGCAATGAAACCGGAGGCCATGTTGGCGGAGGATCTGTCCAAGTGGTAGGATGTAGAGGATGAAAAGCAGGGGACCAAGTACTGAGCCCTGGGGGACACCATGAGTGACGAGGGCAGTGGTGGATTTGCAGTTGTTGATGGAGATGAATTGATGTCTGTCGGAGAGATATGATTTAAGCCAGGAGAGGGCAGTGCCGGTTATGCCAAGGGAGTACTGGAGGCGAGTGATGAGGATGGAGTGGTTGATGGTGTCAAAGGCGGCGCTGAGGTGAAGGAAGATGAGGATGGAGAGGGAACCAGAGTCGGCAGAGAGGAGAATGTCATTGGTGACCTTTAATAGAGCAGTTTCAGTGCTGTGTCTTGAGCGGAAACTGGATTGAAAAGGTTCATAGAGGTTATTGGAGTCCAGGTGTGATTTTAATTGGGAGGCAACAGCACGCTCTAAGATTTTTGAGAGAAAGGGGAGGTTGGAGATGGGCCGGTAGTTGTTGAGGGTGTCAGGGTTGAGTCCAGGTTTTTTTAGTAAGGGGGTGACAGCAGCGAGTTTGAGGACAGGGGGGACGAGGCCAGTGGACAAAGAAGAGTTCATAACTTTAGTGATCAAAGGAGAGAGTGAGGGGAGACAGGCCTTGACTAGGGTGGAGGGGATGGGGTCCAGGACGCAGGTTGAGGTCTTCATGCCAGTGACTATGGAGGATAGGTCCGATGCAGTGATTTCAGTGAAGGATGTGAATGGGTGATTGGAAAGTGGAGGGGAGATGGGTTCCGGATCAAAGACGGTGGAGGCGGAGGCGGTGGCCAGTTGGCTGTGTATTGTGCCAATTTTAGTTTGGAAGAGTGATAGAAATGAATCACATTTACTGACGGTGAAGGAGTTGGAGCTGGTGTCCATAGGTTTCAGGGGTATGCTTATGGTAGAAAAAAGTGTCTTTGGGTTATTGCTGCCAGATTGTATGACGGAGGAGTAGTGAGAGGAGCGTGTACTGTTGAGGGCGTCTTTGTATTGCTGTTGGTGCAGTTTGTAGGCATCTGAATGGACAGTGAGACCGGTTCTATTGGCGAGCCGTTCAAGCTGGCGGCCCTTTGATTTGAGGTGATGGAGATGGTCAGTTTACCAGGGGGCGGAGTGAGTGAAAGAGACAGACTTGGTTTTTATCGGAGCGAGCTGATTGAGACAGGAGGAGAGAGCGTCGTTGTAGGTGTTGACCAGGTCAGTGGGGGAAACATTCTGGATGAGGGCAGAGTCAGGGATGGTGTCAGCCAATAGGGAGGAGAGAGAGGAGGGGTGGATGGACTTGAGATTCCGGAAGGTTATGGTTTGGTGATGGTGATTCTGCCGTTACGAGAGTTTTTTTCAGGAGTGGGAGGGGGAGAGCGCCGCTTTTAAACAGCGAGGGAGGAGACAAGCTAGTTTTAAAAAGATGAAAAGTTATGGAGCGGGAGGAGCTTCGTTCAGGAGGGGAATCTGACAACAAGCTTTAGAAAAGAGGAGAAAACAGCAACACAGCTGCTGCTGTGTGGATATTGGTTTATATCATTATTTCTCAATGAAATCTCCACATAGCACACATTAGGTTCGGGATTGGTTAGAAGGTCTGATGTCGCTTATTGCAGCTTTAAAGCCGCTCATCAGCCGGACTGAATGAGCGGCTCTGCCCTGACAGAGCGGAGCGTTCTCACTGACGGGCTCCTTGTGTCCGGGCCAAGTCCTCCAGCGCTGAGGGCCGGGAGGCAGCGATCCTGTGGCTTGGACCGTCGCTCCGAAATGCTCTGAGCGCTCCGGCGGGAAAACTCCCTGCCAGCGCTGGTGTGAGATTCCAGTCGGTTCACACCCTCCCACACGGCGTCCTGCGACCGCTGAGCTGCGCCGGCCGGGCCAGCGCTCGTCAGACCGGACCACATGCCTCTAATGCCTTCAGTCTGAGCGCTGCTGGAGCGGGACGGGCAGTTATGTTGTTGTATTATTTTGTGTGCCTCCTTGAGGGCACTCTTTTACTCACTGTATGAGTTCACTGCAAAAAAATCTCCATCTTAACAAGTCATTTAGTCTAATACTGAGTCCTAAAATTTTTATTTTCTTAAAACAAGTGAAGAAAACTGCCAATGCGGTGAGATGATTTCACTTGTTTCCAATGCAAATCAATTTGTTTGAATAATTTAGTAGAATCAAGAATAATTTTCTTGACAGCAGTGCAGTGATCTGCCTTATTCTGACTGGTTTCAACAGACTGACACTAATTTCTAGAAAACGAAGTGAAGCTGCATTGGAAACAAGTGGAGTTATCTCTCCTCACTGCAGAATGTTTCTCTTGGTTTCAGAAAAATACAGTTGAAGGCTGAATATGAGACTAAACTAAACTAAACTAAACTAAACTAAGGCTACTTGCAGGGCGGGAAACTATTTTGTCCACTTGCCAGTCCAACCCAAACTGAACAAGCCACTTTTGCCATTTTACCAGCCGACTAGACATTCAGGAGAGAATAGGATGTCCAGAACATGGTTGATTTCCTGCCAAAGTGTCTTAAGACAAGCAGACTTTTCCTGAATTCGCCTTGTGGATGGTGGATGATGGTTGATGGTACTTGGTGATTTACCACCTTAAGGGGCAACACAGCAAATAACTGCAAAGTTATTTTATCTTGTATCCAGACTTATCAAGCTTATTTTAAGATTTGTTTTTTTGTGAAATCATCTTACTGCACTGGCAGATAATTTTACCTTTTTTTTTCCAGGAGAATGTAACTTGTTTCAGGACATTTACTTGGTAAAAGTGAAATTGTCTTGGAGAAAGTTTCTTGTTCCCAGATTTTCTTCATTGTTTTATGATGATTTCTTGAAAGAAGAAGTCATATTGGCATGAATCAAGTGAAATTTACTGAAACCAGCAGATTATCTGCCAGTGCAGTGAGAGAATTTGACTAAAAATATCATGAAATAAGCTGATAGGTCTGGAGACAAGAGAAAACTAGAAGGGCACTTGGAGAGTAATCCTTACTGTAATCCTGCTAACAGACAAACAAACAAATCGCACCGAAAACATAACCTCCTTGGCGGAGGTAATGAACAATTTTCATCAAGTGATTTTGTGAGCACAGCTCTCAAAATGCCATGGCAGGACACAGCAACCTTCTGGATGGTTTGTGCGTGGTTGACATTGCAACGTCTGGCCTGCTGTTAAACATGAAGTCAGATGCATCAACACTAGTCACTGGACAACTTATAATTTTTTGTAGTGTAAAAACTGTACAAACTGCTAAAGAAATGAATGTTGGTCTGTATTGTTGCATTCAGAAGACACTCTGTTCAGTGAGACCGATGATGTTTCTTTGCATGTGTCTCGCATTTCAACACAACAGGTTGGCATGACGAATTCCTGCCTGCAATTGGCAATCAAAACCCGATTTGTCACTCTCAGTCTCATTACCTCCGCCAAGGAGGTTATGTATTCGGTGCCGTTTGTTTGTTTGTTTATTTGTCTGTTTGTCAGCAGGATTACGGAAAAACTACTGGCCCGATTTTCATGAAACTTTGTGGAAGGGTGTAGCATGGGCCAAGGAAGAACCCATTAAATGTTGGAGACTGGACTATTGGCCTTGGCGGAGGTCTGCGCTCTCCGAGTGCCCTTCTAGTTTCCAGTGTAATCTTTGCGTGTTCAGGGTGTGAGAGAGCTTCAGTCATGGGTGTATAAAGATAATCCATGTTCCTGAGGTCTGATTCGCAGGTCATGCTTCTTGTATGGAAAAAGCAGGCGTGAGAAGAACAGGTAAACATACACACTACAAAAAAAGTCAGTTTTAACAAGTCATTTAGTCTCATATTCAGCCTTCAGATCTTATTTTTCTCAACAAGAGAAACATCCTGCAGTGAGGAGAGATAACTCCACTTGTTTCCAATGCAGCTTCACTTGTTTCAGGAGTTTTCTAGAAATGAAACCAGTCAGTCTGTTGAAAGCAGTCAGAATAAGGCAGATCACTGCACTGCTGTCAGGAAAATGACTCTTGATTCTACTGAATTCTTCAAACAAGTTGATTTGCACTGGAAACAAGTGAAATTATCAAACCTCATTGGCAGATTTATTCACTTGTTTTAAGAAATTTGTATTTTAGGACACGATAACAGACTAAATGACTTATTAAGATGGAGATTTTTTTGCAGTGCATCCACCATCTTCCCCAAGTCAAAGCAAACTTTAAGCTTTAGAAAGATTAGTGTGCTGAGGCTTTCAGTTTGCTGTAATTTTGATACTGATTTATGCTGTTGTATCAGAAGTACTTATCTGAAGATGCCAAGTCTAATTATGCGCTTCATTGTATCCTTGAATGACCCCATGTTACGCTGTGTTCATGCTCTGCTTTTTTCTTTTGAGGAGTTCTGTTTTTAATAACGAAAATAACTTTACAGTCCTTTCCTCTGCATCTTAATTTCTCACATCTCACATTACATTTCCATCCATCTGCCTCCTGGTTCTGTCACTCCATCCCTCCTCTGAGAATGTTCCCAGAGCCGCCTGGGGTGCGCTCACGATGCGGTTGCCATGGTAACCGGTTGTCATGCCTTCAGATGGATGCTGACACACGGAAGGCTCTCGAAGCACTTTGCTTTTGTTCACCCACATGCAGAGAGAGAGAGAGAGAGAGAGAGAGAGAGAGAGAGAGCGAGAGAGAGAGAATAAACTGACAACAGATATCACCCAGCATCAACAGAGGATTTTCTGCCTTGAAAATTGCTTTGTTTTGAAGAGACTGGGGCAATGTTGCTCTAGTTGCTCTAGTGGACAGACTCACATCCAGTGGGGAACACAGTAGATGTGAGCTTCCAACTTGAAAATATCATTCTCATCTGCCTTCAGGTGGTAAAATACGACTTGGGGACTCGGGGTTTGGTGATGGACGTCACCAACAAGGAAAACAGCCTGTAGTTAAGTGTAGGGAATGATATTCTGATTTCAAATAAAACAAACAAAACTAGAAGGGCACTCGGAGAGCGCAGACCTCCGCCAAGGTTTGTGCTATTACTGCTTGTTCGTGAGTCGGATCCGGATCCGCTCCAAAATTTAATGGGTTCTTCCTTGGCCCATGCTACACCCTTCCACGAAGTTTCATGAAAATCGGGCCAGTAGTTTTTCCGTAATCCTGCTGACGGACAAACAGACAAACAAACAAACGGCACCGAAAACATAACCTCCTTGGCGGAGGTAATGAACAATTTTCATCAAGTGATTTTGTGAGCACAGCTCTCAAAATGCCATGGCAGGAACACAGCAACCTTCTGGATGTTTTGTGCGTGGTTGACATTGCAACGTCTGGCCTGCTGTTAAACATGAAGTCAGATGAATCAACACTAAGTGCTTGTGTGTCAAGAGAGGTGAGAATAATTACCAGGAGCAGCCAAGCTCTACAGAAAACCTTAATCATGGCGTTTTGACAGTTTCAAATGAGTTTGAATGCGTGAAATGCATGAAAGTGCAAATTATCACACAGACGACCCTCCTGCTCTGTCTGCTGCTTCCAGGTTTGTTTCATTTTCCTATTTGCAAGAGACAGGTGGGTGGAGCTGGGACGGCTCATCAGTGCCAAAGGGGTCATGAGGTACAACAAGTGTGTTAGTGCTTTCTAGCTGCTCGGGTGGAGGGGTGGGTGGGTTTTTCTGCATGACTGGAGTGAGTGAAACTAGGTTGACTTTAAAAACTCCACCTGTTAAAGCCAAAGTGCTCAGTGTTGTGATGCTGCAAAAAAATGTCCATCTTAACATGTTCAAGAAAATGACACTTGATTCTACTAAATTCTTCAAACAAGTTGATTTGCATTGGAAACGTGAAAGTGAAATGATCTAATCCCATTCTTTTTCACTTGTTTTAAGAAAATTATGACTTTAGGACTCAATAACACAGTGATTATAAACCTTTTTCACATCAAGGACCCTAATCTGAGAATATTTTTTATTGTCAGATATGATTTTGTCCAGAATCCCATGACTGTCTGTATTGTAGGTAGAGAGATAACAGAGAAACTATGATCAGAACAGTCATTCTTCTACATTCTCTAATTGTGTTAACTTCTTGTAAATCAAATAATGCCGAAGTTTAACAATTCATCAATTTGCTGGGGACCCCCTGGAACCCACTCAAGGACCCCTGGTGGTCCCCGGACCCCACGTTGAGAACCACTGCAATAACAGACTAAATGACTTAAGATGGAGATTTTTTGCAGTGCAGAACTAAGAGAATCACGGAACAAAATCTTGAATTAATGCGTTGACTCAGCCAGTTAGAAAAATGGTTAGAAAATCAGCAGCTACTCACTCCTGCAGGCTCTGGGGACTCTGCACCGCCTAAAAAATACGTTTTGCAAAAAGCGTTGCACACAAATGAACGAACCAAAGAACAAATGAACGAATGAACCCAGCTCTTTTATAGCCCCCCTCCTGCACATTTAAAAAGACCATCAGCATCTCTCTCTCCCTCTCTCTCTCTCTCTTTCCTCCACTTGCCCGGTTGTATTTCGTTGCCGTCTGGTTTCACATTTCAGTTTTGTTCCATTTCTGTTAACTCAATACTTAAGTTAATACTTAATTCAAAATAAACCTGGCTGTCCCTTAATCCTCGTGCGCCTCCCTTGTGTCATGCCTTAGGCTTTAAAAATCAACTGTGAAATATAACCTTGATATATTACGTATTTTGACATATTTGCGGTTTCATGTTTCATTGGTTCAAATAATCTAATAATTCAGAATCAGGCAGTATCCCATAATTCACTGCTGTTTCTCTGGCGCTCCTCCACCTCGGACCGAGCCGCCTGAGCCAGGATCCACTCTCATGTTACTACATTGCTTCTGATTAGCTGGAGCCGACTGCAGGCTTGACGCTAGTGTTACATTACTTCTGATTGGCAGAGCTTGACTCGCATACCCAAAATGCCACAGATATGGCAGGAACAGGCCACATTAGACTGAGGCTGCAGGAACAAGGAAGTAGTGATGAAAACTGGCCCCGGGCTGCGCTGTAGGAACAAACAGCATCTGTTTCTTACATAGATCAGCAGCTAGAACCTGAGGAACTCAGCAGGCTCATGAAACCGGAGACGCGTCTGAAACAGGAACAGGTAGTCCGAGTCTCAGCGAAGCTCCTGGAGAGAAGTGAACAGTATCGTGGAAACTGATACGAGCCTGAATATAAACTCATATCAAACTACCAGCAGCATTACAAACAACAAATAGTAAAGAGTGTAACTGTGCATTAAAGGAATAGTTCACCCAGAAATGAAAATTCTGTCATCATCTTCTCCCCCTCATGCCAAATGAAACACAGGTGAAATGTGTTAGTCCATATAACACACAGGGAGGCTGCAGCACAACTTGGTAGCAGCCTTCTCCAAAACAACTGAAGTCAATGGGGACCTGTTCTTTAGAGCTCCAAAACAAAAACAGCCAAACAATCACATTGTGAATAGAAAGACCTATACACCATTATTTGTTGCAAATCAATCAGCTGTAGTTCAGATTTGCACTAAATGATGGTGTAAATATACTGTAGGTCTTTTTGGAACTGTGAAGAACTGGTCCCCACTGACTTCAGTTGTTTTGGAGAAGGCTGCTATGGAGTTGTGCTGCAGCCTCCCTGTGTCTTATATGGACAAACTTCACCTGTGTTTCAACTGGCATGAGGGGGGAGGAGATGATGACAGAAGTTTCAGTTTTGGGTGAACTATTCCTTTAAGACTGTAAGCAACATGATCAACAAGTCAGCAGAAGTCCATTCCTCTCCTACAGAGCAGAGCGACCAGGGAAACTCAACAAGCTGGTCATCAACAGCCAATCAGATTTCCACACTTCCTTGTTTCCCTACAGTTAATTGTGATTTTTTGTGAAAAATTAAGAAGTTGATTGCAGCTGTTCAAAGCTTCCCAGTTCACTACAACTTTTATTTTGAAAGACGACAGGAATAATCGTCTCGGACACAACGCTTGGAGAAAAGGTTGCGTCCATTGTTTGGGTCTGAAGTCATTAAAGAGAAACTAAACCCCAAACCCAGATCTGTGTAAAGCCTGACATCTAATGGTAAAAAGCTATTGAAATTGCCATCTGCTATTGGCTGATCTTTGGCGCCAGGTGATGTCACCTTCTATAGAGTACAACAGGTGATGACATCATCTGGCACCTGGCAGATTTGGGATTTTTTTGGGGAGTTTACTTTTGAATAATGCTACCTAATTATCGCTTGCTAGCTTTGTTACCTAATCAACACATCATAACGTTATCAAAGGCAATAACAAAGCAACAAAAACTATATGATTTGACTATTAAAAAAAGTGTTGTAGCTGCAAACCCTAATACATCCCAACCCGGTCTCACGGCAGTTTGTGAAATAGTCACAAAATTTAATCTATTGGTTCATGTACATGGACACGATTTTTCCATTTTTTTCGTGACACTCGGCACCTCTTTCAAACTAATGTATTTCAATTGGAAGTATCTTACGTGCCTGCAACACGTTTTTTTTTCTGTCAGTCGGGACTCAGGAAGTAGTGTGACATTGAAATAAAACGGTGGCCAGTCAGGGAGTTGTGGTTGGGGTGGAGGATGGGCGTATACGTTTGCCTTTGATGCCATTAACCGGGGTTTGATTCCCAGCATGTTCAAAGTACATTTCAACCGTGAGCCACATTTAAATTTTTAACGAACGTTTTTCTTATTTAATCATGACCAAACCATTTCTCTAACCTTAACCAAGTTGTTTTAGTTGCCTAACCATAACCGTAACACAAGTAGTTTTATTTGCCAAAACTTATGTTTTCAAATTCGTGGTGGAGGAACGTAATTCAGGTCGTGGTGGAGGCACGTTTTTTAAGTCGTGTTCATTTCACGGAAAAAATTGAAAAATCGTGTCCATGTACACGAATCAATAGATTACATTTTCGGGACTATTTCACAAACTGCCATGAGACTGTGTTGTACATCCATGTGCAAACTGCTGTGCAGATGTAATTTGAGCCTCTGGCCCCGCCCACTATCAGTCAGAATACAGCGACACATCAAACAAGTTGAACAGCCACCATCTTTGTATAAAGGACAGAAGTAAAGGTTTAGTGCACGACATCCACATGGGACAATGTTTATTTCAGTTGTTAAAATACATCCATTCATGTGACTTCAGAGGTTGCAGAAAGCCAGCATGACACACAGGAGCCTGTGATGCAGTCCATAAAAAAAACATCGTCCTTTACTGCAAATAAATTAAGTCAAGAGTGGCATCTGGGAAACTCTACTTCATAATGCCGTTCAGGATAACTGACCATGACGGAAATGCAAAAATATACAGATAGGAGGTTTTCTCAGTTTTTGGCTGTTTGTATGTGCACATGGTAACATGATGCTGGAGGCTGATGGGATCATCATCTGTCCAGCAACAACATAAGAAGTAAGGCTGGTATGAGTGGAAACGTGGAGACAGGCAATTAAATAAATAGGACAACAGGTTATTCAGAATTTGAAGTGTCATTCCATCATGAGACGTCCACCATCTGAAAAACTGACAAAAAAAAACTTCTGACATGAAAGTAAAGCAAGTTATGAGCCATCTGAAGACCTCCGCTTAAAAAATAGTTCATTTTTTTGTGCTTTTGGAAACACTGACTGAAATTTCAGGTAGAAAATTTCTTCCAAAATGGATATGTATTTTTTTTTTTTTTTTGGAGTAAAACCCTTCATTACATAAACAGATTACACTACATCCCATCAGTGAGGACACACATTAAGACTAAATCCACTCCTCAGTTTACAGTCGTTGCAGAAGTCCAACTTCTAACTGCATGCTGCACTTTTGCTCCTTCTTTGAGAGGAATTGCTTGGAAAAAAAGTTGCTCAACAAATTAAAATGATTGGTCGGGTAACTAGTTGATTAAAAGACACTACACACACACTTAAAAATAAAGGTGTGAACTATAACCGAAAATGGTTCTTCAGAGTGACGCCATAGAAGAACCATTTCTGGATCCACAAAGAACTTTTCAAGAACCACATACCAAGAACCATATATGGTTCTTTGGGATGTTAAAAGTTTCTTAATTCTTAGTTATTGGATGGAGGGTGATAATAATAACAAATCCCCTCCATAGTATATACTGTACAATCGTAAATGAGGCTGAACAAGGGCAGATAAACAAAAAGACAATGCAGGAGTCTAAGCAAAGGAGAGCTGAAATGGTTCTTTAAAGCAGTGGTTCTCAACGTGGGGTCCAGGGACCACCAGGGGTCCTTGAGGGGGTTCCAGGGGGTCCCCAGCAAATTGATGAATTGTTAAACTTCACCATTATTTCATTTACAAGAAGTGAACACAATTAGAGAATGCAGAAGAATAACTGTTTTGATCATAGTTTCTCTGTTATCTCTCTACCTACAATACAGACAGTCATGGAATTCTGGACAAAATCATATCTGACAATAAAAATATTCTCAGATTTGGGTCCGAGACACTCATCAAGTGGGGGTCCGTCGCTCTAATGTGGACTAAATTAGGGGTCCTTGATATGAAAAAGGTTGAGAATCACTGCTTTAAAGAACCTTGGTTCTTTATGGAACCAGAAATGGTTCTTCTATGGCATCTCACCAAAGAACCATTTTCGCCACCTTTATTTTTCTGTGTGTAAAGTTTTGTATTGCAATAAACCAAAATGTAATTCCACTCTGTCTGCAGTGTTAAAGCAGGATAGTTTCAGACTGAACGCATGCTGGTGGACTTCTACAACGGCTGCCGCTGTTATGGGGAAAATATGATTAGTGCATTTGGTTGTGAGGAGTGTAGTTGTAAAATTTAATGCCTCTGAAGATCAAAATAAGTAAGTATCTGTACTACACATTCAAATAAGAACAAAATTGTTTTGAATCTTAGCTTGCAAATTAACACTTATGTCTGACCTTTAACACTTCCTACGTTTCAGGACAATAAACAGACCATTTTACAGTCATTAACAATAAAAGCTGCCACAATTAATGCCCGATTGCATCAAATAGTCAATTAGCTTTTATTCCATAATTGCTAACTACGTGCAAACATTAAAACTGCACCGTTAAAATACTGTGCATACATTTTAAGAGTTTGTGCATGTTCAAATCGCTCTCAGACTTACCGATAGGGGTTGTGTTTTCTGTATAATACAAATGAAACAGAAAATCATTGCAGTTTTTGTTGCATGTGGTAAAAAAAAAAAAAAAAAAAAAAGCAAAAACACAATCAATCGCCAGCCTTTGAGGGAATACCGTTCCAACACTACAGTAATCGAATGTTTGTTAGAGACACAAGAAATAAAACACAAAAAGCTGATGTTCCTGATAAGCATAAACCTTCAAAGTTAAGATAACGCAACAGCACAACACAAAACACTGCCGGATCTGACCGCACTGTAAGTCCATGGGGCAAAGTGCAGACTGTTTTTAGCCAAACTGTATCCTGACCCCCCCCTCCCCCTCCCCCGACCTAAAACCCCCCCGACCCCTGACCCTTGACATCGTCATGCTGAACTAGGTGGAGGCACAAGCTGGACACAAAGCTTTAGTCCAAAACTCACGGGTACAAACTAGTTCATGCCGACAAAATACATCTCTGTTTGACTTCAGTACAAGACTATTCATGGACATTCCAGGTAAAATAGCACATCTTTAAATCAGAGAATAAAAAAATACTTCCATAAAAAGCTGGGAGAATATCGCAGTTCAGAAACAAATGCCATTCTTCACAATGAAAGTTTGGGATTTGTCTTTTTCTTTTTAAGGTTACTAGTGGTCTGTGTTTTTGGGGACAGGGTGGGGGTGGGTGGGGGGGTATGGGGGATTTTTTTTTTTTTTTTTTTTTCAAACGTGCCACATGTTTATTGGACCACATTGAGACCCAATCGGAGCAGCTCAAAATAACATTGATAAAGTCAAAGCAGGACAGGAGGCAATAATCACAGGAGACCACAAAGAAACAGACTGAACTGTACATTCACTTCAAGTGGAGGGAAATCCATGCTCTGACACCGGGGGCACGAAAAGGACTAGTGTTCTGTAGGAAACATCGCTGTTCGCTTTCCAGCAATTCAAGAGTTTAATATAATATCTGTGATTGAACTAAAAAACAAAACAAAAAACAAAAAAAAAACGTTTGAATGCCTTTCCGAGCCACAGTCACACAGTCACCTTTTTGGTCGACATACAGAGTCATGTGCAAAGTTTCTGGTTGGAGAAGCAGTGCTTGGTTTCTCATTGCATTGATTATTATCATCGTAACAGTCGAGGCCGTGGGTTCTGAGGCTTGGCGGAGTTGAACCAGCAACTTCAGTTTTGTCTACAATCTACAGCGAGGTCTTGAGGCTGGTCGCCCGGCCGGGTGTCACGGAGGTGGAGAGACAGACGCGGGACGGACGGCGGTGAGGCGAATGAGGCGGAAACAACGGAAATCCATAAACTCATCATCATCAGCTGGTGTCCAATCCTGAAGCACGCTGCTCAGCTTTCACCGATCCTCTTAAAGCAATATTCCACTTAGTTTTAACATGGGGGGTTATCTGGCACTTCATCATCATGAAGCCCAGAATACAATCTACTCACCAAGATCAGATGCAGCTGGACAAGTTTTTACTTCCTATTCAAAACTGACATTTAACATGTTGGTGAAGAGATTCAACAACAGATCCTGCTACTGTGATTTTCAATTGACTATTGGTCCAACGCTTTAGAACAGAATTTCGCCGAATAGCATTTTTATTGATAGACAGACTTCTCGCAAGCATTATTCCAAATGAAGAGTTGCTACAGAGATGATTTTGAACCAATGGGATCAATGCACAATGGCTCATGCACTAGTAAGAAGCTATTTCATTGGTCCAACATAGTGGAAGAATACCATATAGGAGAGATACTTCCTCTTTGGGAGACCAGATCTACTTTTATTTTTAAATACAAATTTTAGCGTAGACCAAGAATAGAAATGCAAAATGATTGCTTTGTTGTCTTAAAAGCAGGATTTGTTGTTGAATCTGTTCACAGACGTGTTAAATGTCAGTTTTCAGGTTATTTTCATGAATAGGAAGTAAAAATGCGAATGCTAAAAATTCGTCCAGCTGCATCTGATCTTGGTGAGTAGGTTATATTCTGGTTTTCATGGCGGTCAAGTGCCTAATAACCCCCATGTTAAAACTAAGTGGAATATCGCTTTAAAGCTACACTAGGCAATTTTGCACTGTGGCGGCCCCCAGTGGCAGTGAGCGATAATGGTTTGAATTTTTTATAGTTTGAAGGACTTCATTACCCATAAATCAAGTGACATCAGTAACCTGCACACTCCACTGACCTACATTTCTTCTTGTTAGTTGGCTGGTGGGGGTGAAGTGGTTCAACCATCATTGGTGAACTCAGCTTTCTCTAGACAGAGCGCTTGTTTGCTGCTGTTTAGGAGAAAGTTTCATATTTCGCTGTTATGTTTGGGGCAAATCTACGGTCTCAAATAGGGGGATGGGACGCTCTGCTCTGCCACACTGTGATTTCGGCTGATAAGACGGATTTTTACAGAAAGATGTTGCCTAGTGTAGCTTTAATTACCAGTTGTCCAAAAGTGTCCGTGTCTTTTGTTATCCAATCCAAAGTGTTGCTTCCTTAATCGCTGTCCAACCCTAGAGCGTGCTACTGAGTATCTCTGAAACCTGTGCATTGGTTTGGTCGTCTGAGTCTACATCTTGGGCGGCGGCTCCTTCCGGTTCCTCCCCTTCCCCTCCAGACTCCGCCTCCGCCACCACCACCGACACGCCGGCAGCTCTCACCCTTTCTATCATCCCTTCTTCCTCCTCTTCCTCCTCCTCCTCCTCTTCCCTCCAGCCCCTGCTCTCGTGGCCCGGCGACGGCTCCTTGCAGGGTTCTACGAAGATCCTACGAACGTGGGGCCTCGGCTCCCGGTGTCGGCCTTTCCGGCTTTCCAGGACGCAAGAGGCCTGGCTGATGTAGGTGCCGCCCTGCGGGGAGGGTAGATCCCCGAGTAGAGGCAGGTCCGGGTCCCTCTGCTTGGTGTAGACGCCCTCAGACAAGGATCCGGTGTGGCTCTCGCCGCTGTGGCCCCTGAGCCAGCGCTGTGGCCCGCTAAAGTACTGGCCGCCGTGGCTCCTGGAAAGCAGTTTGCGTTTGGCCGGGGGATTGGCCAGGGCCCTCAGAGGCGTGGCGGGGAGCTTGCCGTCCGGGTGGCTCTTGGACAGGGAGAGGCCCTCCAGGGTCTTGGTGGTGTCCGACAGTCCCGGGGAGAGGGGCAGGGAGAGCGGCAGGTCTTTGGAGAATCTTGGGGAGAGGGGGAGCGACGGGGAGAGGGGGAGGTTTCTGGTGAGCGAGGGGGAGCGAGGCAGACTGGAGGTAGAGAGGGGGAGGTCTTTGGATAGAGAAAGGGTGTGGGGGAGGAGGGAGGGGGAGAGAGGAGCGTCTTTAGAGAGCGATGGAGAGTGGGGATCCGTCATCACCGGCGAGAGGGGGAGGTCTTTGGGCGGACAGACGCTGTACCTGGGAGATGGAGGAAAAAAGATAGAATGAAAGGATCCATTAGATTTACAAATACCAACTAATGCTACAGACAGACTGGAAGACTTTCCTAACAATCCTAACCAGCTTTAAAAACGCATGACTGGGACCCGCATGTCGACAGAGAGCATGTGGTTCTGTGGTGTAAACGTTGTTGTACTCTATAGAGGGTGACATCACCTGGCACCAAAGACCAGCCAATAGCAGATGGTCAGTTCAGTACCCTACTTTTCACCATTAGGTGTCAGGCTTCACCACAGATTTGGGTTTGAGGTTTACCAATCTCTGAACCCATCGTCTATCGGTCTGACGACGATTAGACTCTGGGGGCGACGGCCAATATTTCGGGGTTTCCGGTGTAGCCAGCGGACATCCGGGCCAAGACTTCCTCTTCCGTGTGCCGGTCATTGTTTACAGTCCGATTAGGAACTTGAGATGCGAGAATGGAGTTTGAGTTGAGAGACGACGTCTCATATGCAGATATCTGTTTATAGAGATTAGCCGAAATGTCGTCTAGATCTAAAAAACTTGTGAAACAATCCGGTTGTAGACGTCGTCTCTCAACTCCAACTCCATTCTCGCGTCTCAAGTTGCTAATCGGACTGTAAACAATGACCGGTGCACAGAAGAGGAAGTCTTGGCCCGGATGTCCGCTGGCTACACCGGAAACCCCGAAATATTGGCCGTCGTCTCCAGAGTCTAATCGTCGTCAGACCGATAGACGATGGGTTCAGAGATTGGAGGTTTAGTTACTCTTTAAGGTTCTTAGGCTAGGGACACATTGGAAGACTTTTAAAATCCTAACTGATTTAAATATACTGGGGCATCACACACTTAACAATTAAACAGAATATCCTACTGACCCCTGATACGTCACTATTAAGTTCACAGGAGTTTGCGCGATCCAACGTGCATTAATATACAATTACTGAAAAAAAAACCCCAAAGAAAACGCACAAAAAGAGAATTTGCATAAAGCTGTGTCTGGAGAGACGCAGTCAACATGAGCTGTACACGCGGTGTCAGAAAAAAAGGTCATGGTAGTTAGACTAGTGGTTCTCAATGTGGGGTCTGGGGACCACCAGGGGTCCTTGAGGGGGTTCCAGGGGGTCCCTAACAAATTGATGAATTGTTAAACTTCACCATTATTTCATTTACAAGAAGTTAACACAATTAGAGGATGTAGAAGAATGACTGTTTTGATCATAGTTTCAGTTATCGCTCTACCTACAATACAGATAGTCATGGAATTCTGGACAAAATCATATCTAGCAATAAAAATATTCTCAGATTTGGGTCAGAGAGACAAAATCTCATCAAATGGGGGTCCGTGGCTCTAATGTGGACTAGATTAGTCCTTGATATGAAAAAGGTTGAGAATCACCGAGTTAGACTAGTAACTTAGGACAAATGTTCCCAAAGTTTTTGTTTTCAAGGACCTTAAATAGGACACAGGACTTCAGATCCTGCAGACGTCTGGTCATAAATAATAAATAATCAGGGCGGCTCAGATCAGTCTGCTCAGATTGAATCTGTAAATCCTTCACACTACCAGATAATCTGTGCTGACCATCAGCCCCAACCAAGCCTCTGATCAGAGTTTCCCCTCCGACTATCGGGACGGACAAATATGGTGTTAATTGGCCCGATAATCCTCTGGGGAGTAGCTGGCCTGATGCAAGCAGGTCTTTGAAGTCTGAGGAGTGAAAAGGAAAGAGGCAGTTTCATGAAGACAAAGGGGAAGAGAGAGAGAGTGGGGGACGGATATGAAAAGATGTAAAGAGCCAGTAGGAACAGGAGTGGAGGAGAGTGAGGGGAGCTAAGGATCCACCTGTTTTAGTCTAGAAATACACTTGTTTTAATCTTGTCCTTTCTTTTCTGCTGTGCTGCTGGGGCCATGGAGTGGAATAAATTGCCACTTAACCATTAAAATATCCAGAATCCATTGACCTTTGAGGGTTGAACTACGGAGAGAGTGCCGGAAGCATCTCATTATAAAGGACCTCTAGTTGAAGGAGAGTCTCCTGACTCACTACACCAGTGGGTCTCAAATGCTCAGACGCCCACAGAGACAGACATTAGGCCACGGACTTGATAAGATTTTGTCTTAGGGACCCCAATACAGGAGGATTTCTAATTGATTTAGTATTGAATTGTAAAACTGTCTGTACTGTATTTAGGAAGATGATTGTGGTGAGAGTGAAACCTTTGATTAGAATAGTGTTTCTTATATATTCTCTAAATGGGTTATTTTCTAGAGATCTAAAGGTGCTATGTATAACAGTTTTATACATCAATATATCATCGTCAAATTAATTGTGATACCTTGGTATATTTACTGTAAACAAATGAGATCATGGTGCAGACGATTGGTCGTCTCTATCTCATGATAGTGCTGTTGCTAATGCTAGCGTTTCTTTTGTTTTCTCTTTCGCTCCCTGAAGAGGATCAACATGTTGGAAGTGATTTCTCCATCTTCCTTTCCCTCCTTCCACCGACTCACTTGTTAACTGTATTTTAGATATGAAGGCCTGGATGTCACTGAATTTTTTACAGCTCAACCAGGATAAAACAGAGGTACTGATCATTGGTTCAAAGGCTCAAACTAAATACACTAGGACTCAACCCAAGCTAAGAAGCAAGAAATCTAGGAGTGATTTTTGACTCTGATTTTAATTTCAAGGCTCATGTGCAAAGTGTCCCAAAAACAGCATTTTATCATTTGAAGAACATCTCCAAGGTGAGGCCATTTCTCTCTCTGAGCAACACAGAGAGACTGATGCACGCTTTTATAACTAACAGGCTAGACTATTATAACGCTCTCCTTTCTGGTCTACCGAAGAATACAATAAATCATCTAAAATTAATTCAAAATTCTGCTGCACGACTGCTGACTAAGACCAAAAGGAGAGTACACATTACGCCTTTTTTAAAGTCTTTACACTTTTATTAGTTTATAAGGCACTACATGGCCTTGCACCAGACTACCTCTCAGAAATGCTTTTGGTTTATGAACCAGGAAGGCCGCTCAGATCAGATCCTCCGGTTCTTCTCTTTTAGCTGTTCCACAAAGCAGAACAAAACAATTTGGTGATGCTGCTTTCAGCCGTTATGCTCCAAGCCGCTGGATCGGCCTTCCAGAGGATCTGAGAGGAGCTGCTGACAATATTGATATTTTTTAAACGTAAACCATCAATTCAGTCTGGCTTTTATGTAGTGTTTTATAATTTTATGGTTTTAGTATTTATACTTATTTTATTTATTATCATTATTATTATTATTATTTTTTCTATTTTGTTTTATCGACATTTCACTGTTGATCATTATTTATTTTATTCTATTTTATAAAACATTTTACTGTTTTACTATAATACATTTATTTTGTGTAGTATTTCATAATTTATTGTTATTTTTATTGCTTGTATTGCTTTTATTGCTTGTATCTTTTATTGTTGATCTTTTATTGTTTATCTTTCATTATCTTAACTACCCATCTTTTATTGTTGTCTTATTCAATTAACTTCTTTTGGGGTTTTTGGTTGTTTTGGTGTGCATTAGTCTCTAAATCCATTTTTAACATCCAACGTTTTGTCAATCACTTGTAAAGCACTTTGAATTGCATTTGATTTGTTTGAAAGGTGCTATATATATAAATAAAGTTTGATTGATTAATTGATCTGCTTCCGGAAACTCTTTCAGCTTTAGCTCCGTTTGCTCTGGAAGAACAGAACCTCTTCCTGTTTTGTGCCGTAAAGCGATCCAGCAGATTTCCCTCCAGATCCACCAGGTGGAGAAACAATGGAGGATGCAGAGTAGAGGCTGATAGAGGCTGACAGGCTGACCACTGAGGCTCTGGTTTGTTTACGGTAATTATACTAAAGTCTTAAAATTAATGTGGTAATGATTTCTTGATGTAGCACCTTTAAATTAAGGTGAATTCAAACTATTCCTCATTTTTGTGGGAACCCTCTGGACCCCCTCAAGGACCCCTGGAGGACCCCGAACTCCACTTTGAAAACCGCTGCATTGCACCCCCCCCTTCTGCTGTGGTGCATCCAGAGACGACACACACACATTCTACACAGACCTCTCTCTCTCTTCCCGGGCCTCTCTCTCTCTCTTTACCTGATCTCGTGGATCTGAAGCACATCCGGGGCGCTGCCGCCCAGCGAGTGCACGGCCTGCTGGGAAAGGTCCTGGGGCGGCGAGTAGAGCAGGTCCAGCTCGCGGGGGCTCAGGGCGTCGCTGGAGTCGTAGTCGCTGTCCGTCGGCAGGAACACCTCCGAGGAACCGTCTTCATCTGAGCCCAGCTGGGAGTCTGGGAGCAGGCACAGTTCAGTTCAGTTCAGTTTATTCACAAATCAGTTAAAATACAAGTACAATCATATGAGACACAATGGAGATATGTGAAATGGGACACCCTGATAAGCTATCTGAAGCTTGAGAATAGGGGCCCAGACACTAAGCAGATAGTATTTAAAATATATATTTACTAACACATCTAGATATGAAAAAGTGCATGTATTATACAGTAACATTTACAACCTACAAAACACCTAAGACTAACCTAAGACCCTAAAAAGTACTACTAAATGGTCCTAAGACATTTATTCCATCAGTCTAAACACTGATTAAATAGGTAAGATACAAAAAGTAGAGACATATGGCAAATATGGAAATAACAGTACAGTTTGAATGGATTTCAGAGTAACTAGTTTACACACACACAAACACACACACACACACACACACACACACACACACATACATATAATTAGAGTGAGCGTGACATTTTTAAAACACTACCAGGGCAAAAGAGCTATAAGAACTATAAGAGCAGTAAAAGGAATATAGGAATATGTGAGGCAATTGCTTCTGAAATAAAGTTTTCTGAATCTGAATGGCAAAGCAGTAGAAATTTAGCTGTTTTTTAGTGTGTGTGTTGGTGTGCGTGTTGGTGTGCGTGTGTGTGTGTGTGTGTGTGTGTGTTTCACGTCACTCACCGCTGACAGCTTTCCTCCTGCGGAGCTCGGGGGAGGGCGAGGGCGTGGGCAGGTAGTCCATGGTGGAGGAGGTGGAGTCGGTCTTCTGCGGGCCGGACTCGCTCTCCGGGGCGCTGGCGTCCACCAGGCAGGTGACGGGCACGCCGCCGCGGGGCTGCCGGTACCGGGCGTACTGCAGGGCGTCCGTGATCCAGCGCAGGTCACGCCACATCTCGTCCAGCTGCTGCAAGGGGGGGGGGAGGGCGGGGGGGAGGAGGACAGGACAGAGCTGAACTTCTCCATATTTAACCCTCATCCTACCTCTGGGGTACCCGCAGACCCCAGAGCTATACTTTTTGTCAATATCTCACAGATGCTTTATTCTGTCATTCCAATTTTTCATGGCTTTGTCAATCAATTTGTTCCTAATGACTTCATATCATTGTTTTCTGTTTCTGTTTTAATTAGTGCTTTTTAAAAATACCAATGTATTGGGGTCAAAAGCACCCAATTCCGCTAGATGGAACTATTTATTGAGTTCATGTTTGCCATGGGTCCTAATTTAAAGTATCACACACTATCAGGGGGGGTAGGGGCTCTCTGTCAGTCATTTTGAAGGAGACAGACACAGATTTCCTCATGTGCTCTGTGACCCTAAATACTGCTCTTCCTAAGGTCAGATGATGTTCAAAGTCACAAATACAATACATCATTTAATTAACTGTAACTTTCCTAAAATAATAATAATCTGTTTTTTTTTTCAGATGACATTAATTACATAACTAATAATGTTTTGAGAAGAAATAAGTTAACATTTTGCTATGATGGTTGTTTCTTACAGTAGTTTATTCTTGGAGTCCCTGGTAGTCCTTGTATGTTAAATATGCTGGTAGGATAAGGATTAAACAGGTGCTATGTGTAGCATTTTATCATTAATCATTACCACATTCTTTTTGAGACATGAGACAGTGAGAGAATTTGACTGAAAATATCGTGAAATAAGCCGATAGGTCCGGAGACAAGAGGAAATCACTGGACAGCTTGGTATTTTTTTTGCAGTGTATCAAGAATCCATACATACATACATACACTCACTGAGCACTTTATTAGGAACACCTGTACACCTGCTTATTCATGCAATTATCCATTCAGCCAATCATGTGGCAGCAGTGCAATGCATAGGATCGTGCAGATACAGGTCAGCAGCTTCAGTTCATGTTCACATCAAACATCAGAATGGGGAAGAAATGTGATCTCAGTGACTTTGACCGTGGCGTGTTGGTGCCAGACGGGCTGGTTTGAGTATTTCTGAAACTGCTGATCTCCTGGGATTTTCACGCACAGTAGACTGGTTCCCGTAGTAGTATTTTCCTCATTTTGAGGAAAGGGTAGGTACCACTCTGAAATGGCCCAAAAATGTTTGGACCCTCCTGCTGCAGTGTGTTCTAGTTCGGTGGTTCTCAACGTGGGGTCCGGGGACCACCAGTGGTCCTTGAGGGGGTCCCTGGGGGTCCCCAGCAAATTGATGAACTGTTAAATTTTAGCATTATTTCATTTATTTCAGAAGTTAACACAACTAGAGAAGGTATAAGAATCTATTGTGATCAGAGATTCATTGTTATCTCTCTACCTAGAATATAGATAGTCATGGAATTCTGGACAAAACCATATCTAACAATAGAAATACTCTCAAATCGGGGTCCGTGGCCCTAATGTGGACTAAATTAGGGGTCCTTGATATGAAAAAGGTTGAGAATCACTGTTCTAGTTGGTAAGGCACAAGAAGCATATTCCTCTTTGAGTCTTGAGCAAAGTGCTGATAGTTAAAGGTAGTTAAAGGTGCCATCTTGAGGTGGAGTCTAGAGAACTTAGATAGCTGATTCTTTTAGAGGAATTTAAAAATTGTGTTCCCGAGGTTGTGGCTACTTACTGTACGAGCAGAAAGTGACAAGATTAGACGAAGTTACCTTTAGTACAATACTTTACATCACTGTTTTTCTTCATTTGTATTATATTCGTGTTGAAGTGAACAATCCTTTTAAGGGTGGGGGTGTTATGAATAGGACATTTTGGTTGTGGAGTTTGTGTTTCAGGTGTCCTGGAACTGTGCCACCCTAATTGGAACACCTGACCAGGAAGGCTATAAAAGCCCCTCCTCCACCTCCGAACTCTCTCTCTCTTCGTCCTTGCAGCCGACACCACAGCAGCACGGTCTCCAGCCTCCACCATCCTCTCCTGTTTCACTTATATATGTATATGTTACAATAAACTTAATTATAATTTCTACAACTTACATGGGTTTGACTCCTCTGTGTGATTTCCCTTGAGCCGGTGTTGTAACACAGTCTCTAGAGTTTACACAGAACGGTGCGAAAAACAAAAAACACCCAGTGAACGGCGGTTCTGCGGAAAGAAACGCCTTGTTGATGAGAGAGGTCAGAGGTCAGAGGTCAGAGGAGAACGGCCAGACTGGTTGGAGCTGACAGAAAGGCTTCAGTAACTCAGATAACCTCTTTACAACTGTGGAGAGCAGAAAAGCATCCCAGAATGCAACACGTCCAACCTGGAGGAGGAGGATGGCACTTTGGTAGCCGGTTGACACTGAGCTTAAAGCTGATACCGACCCAGTATTAGTATGGTGTTCCTAATAAAGTGCTCAGTGAGTGTACATACGAGAGACTCTTGAACTGTGCTTTATGGTGACAGAAGCAAAATGGAGGCACTTCAGCTCAAACTTCAGCTCAGTAACAGTTCTGATGCACTGAGACTGAGGGCAAGACGGCAGCGTGGAAATATGAGTCGTGATTGAGTTTAAATACCAAGGAGTGACTTAATTTAAATACCAAAGGAGAAGTGATAACGGACAGCAATAGAAAAAACGACCTTCAAGTCTCCATTTAAATAAGTATGAGCTGCAGCTTTGGGCCTTTATGTTTGGCCTAATATGTTTTGAATAGAAAGAAAGAGGACGCTCATGAATAATGCATGAAGCTTCTTTCTCCACTGCAGACTGAGCTGAATAGATACTTTTCTAACATCATTTGAAGCCTTGAGGTGGAACAGAGAAAAGCTTTGCAGCGTTTCTCTCCATCGCCCACACACACACACACACACACACACACACACCTGGGATAAGTCAGAAAGCCAGTGATGCTTGTAAAACACACACACACACACACACACACACACACACACACACACGCCCTACGTTTTCAGTTTATGATTACTGATTATCTTAATCAGAACACGGTCATTATCTGTGTTGGCTACATAACACGTCTTTTCTATTCAATCTTCTGAATGAATTCAGATCAATTCATATAAGATGTTATGGGCATGAATGGAAGAGAAGCAATATTTCCAAAGCATTTCAGAACATCACAAAGCAAACACTGCGTCACATTTCCTTTAGAGGTACATCACAGATTAAAATAAAAAACAGGGAAAAAACGTGTGAATAAAAGACGTTATGTACTACAAACTGAAGAAATCAAATGACACTTATGTAACTTATGTAATACACACTAAGTTATATAAGGTGTTGCCATTATTCATAGACAATAAAAACGTTTAAATCAGATTCTAGATGGCACTCTGTAAAGCCTCATCTAGTCTTGTTGTACTATATACATGTCATATATACCATACTACATCATATATACATACATCATATATATACATCATATATACATACTACTAAAGCGCAAACCTCTACCAACACGGAACAATTCTCCATCTGTCAAAGCTGCAGCGTCCCTAACGGTTTGTGTTTGTTCATCGTTTGACTTTCTGACAGAAATAGCACGTGAAAGCAGCTGAGTCAGACGTCCCGGATGATGACGGACTTTACCTCCAGCACATGAACATGGAAATCATCTGTTCCCAGCAGAGGTGGAAGAAGTATTCAGATCTTTGACTTAAGTAAAAGTAGTAATACCACAGTGTAAAAATACTTTGTTACAAGTAAAAGTCCTGCATTCAAAATGTTACTTAAGTCAAAGTACAAAAGTATTAGCATCAAAATATACTTAAAGTAGCAAAATAAAAGTAGTCATTATGCAGAATGGCCCATTTCAGAATCATATATATCATGTTATTGGACTATAATTATTGATGCATTAATCTATTTTTAATTGTATCTCTGTTTATGTGTTTTTAGCTGTACCTGTTTACCTAATATATTACATTTTATTCCTATTTTCTATTATATATACTTTTTAAATTTATTTTTATTTTTCTGTCATTCATTGTGGTAGTTTCACATTACTGCTTTTGGGTTTTATTGTATGTAAAGCACTTTGTAAACATTGTTTTTAGAAAAGTGCTATACAAATAAAGTTATTATTATTATTATTATTATTATTATTATTATTATTATTATTAATAATAATAATAATAATGTGTTCATCACTTTAATGTTGCAGCTGATAAAGGTGGAGCTAATTTTAATTACATTATATACTGCTGGGTAGCTTAACCTATAAAAATATATCATCATTTATTAGTTGATTTATAATTTGTATTAATAATCTAAATCTGCAAAGTAACTAGTAACTAAAGCTGTCAAATAAATGTAGTGGAGTATAAGTACAAAGTAGCATGAAATGGAAATACTCAAGTAAAGTACAAGTACCTCTAAATTGTACTTAAGTACAGTACTTGAGTAAATGTACTTAGTTACTTTCCACCACTGATTCCCAGATATGGATCACCACCAAAATCTACCGGTCCGACCTGTCCACCAAATAGTCAAATCTAGTCAGGCAGCGGGAAAACAAAACCTCCTTTCAACTTGGTCGGTGGAGGAAATAAACTGATATAAATCTGTTTCTACATACAACGAAAGTTGGTGTACAGATGTCATAGTGTTAAAGAAATCATGCAGCCCTCACCTAGAGACTATCTCCATAGACTGTAAGCAGGAGTGAAAGGCCCAGACCAGGGATTTCCTCCTGCTCCTCCTCCCCCATCATCATCATCTGTACAATATCTGATTTGTGTATATAATGTAATGTATGTAATGTGTAATATCTCATGTATATAACCTGTTACACCAACAACTCCATATTTATTCCAGCACCATTGCACTATTGTCTATATATGCATATTTGCACATTGTAGTTAAATATTTAGGTTTACCTCTGTTCATCTTGTTGTCCTTGTTTTTAGCTGTATATTTATTCTGTGTAAGTACATTGAGAGCAACAAAAAACCTGAGTCAAATTCCTTGTATGTGTACATACTTGGCCAATAAAGCTGATTCTGATTCTGATTCTAAATCTACAATTACTTTGTAGTTTGTAGTTAATGTCGAGACAAACTTTCCACCAACACACACACAGGTTTTCCTCCACTAAGTTCCATGACACTGGAGAGAGAAGAAGAGAGAGTTATCTGTTGAACACCTGAGCCTGATTTTAAACATGTGCATGAGTAAAAAAACGTTGCAGTGGAGTTGACCTAGATGCGGCGGCTGTGTGTTTTGTTTGTAAAAGTGACAACACGCCTACACGCGTGTGTCATGTGCCGCATGCTGCACAGCGTCGGCTACACTGCAGCTTCTTCTTCACTGAGAATAATCCTGTTCACATCAACTGGATGGGTTTAGTTACGCTCAAATAGGCCACTGAGACCTGCTCTTTATTGGAAATGTTATGGTTATTCTTTTGTTTTTAAGACATCACCCTCCTCCTCCTCCTCCTCCTCCTCCTCCTCCTCCTCCTCTTCCTTCTTCTTCTCCTTCTCCTCCTCCTCCTCTTCCTTCTTCTCCTCCTCCTCCTCCTCCTCCTCCTCCTCCTCCTCCTACCTCTTCTTCCATGAACACTATGATTACAGATGTCTCTAATTCTCTGATCTCTATGTTTGGGTGTGTGTGTGACTGACTACTTCAGTGTGTGTGTGTAGACTCTGATATGTTGTGCATGTGTAAATGAGTGAATGTATAATAGGCGTATGTGAGTGATGAGTGTGTTAGCGTGTGTGTGTGTGTGTGTGTGTGTGAGTGTGTGTGTGTGTGTGTGTGTGTGTGAGTGTGTGTGTGCCTTTGAAGAGAATGAAGCATGACAAAACGTTAAGCAGCAATTAGGCGACTGTCTGACACAGAGCAGGAGAGCACTTAGTGCCAAAGACACACACACACACACACACACACACACACACACACACACACACACACACACACACACACACACAGCAGGGAGACTGACACTAGGGATGACTCGGCTGGAAAGAATGCCGAGGCTCCGGTGGCAGAGAGGGAGAGAGGGGGACAGAGGGAATAACATGAAGGAGATTCCTGCTCGTCCCGCAGAGGGAATCTTTACGTTTTTGGTGTTTAGTTTATTTACGAAAAATAAAAAGAAATGACAGAAAACTGAGTCGGCCCGCCTCACTTGGAGCCAGTGGTGGAAGAAGTACTCTGATCCTTTACTTCAGTAAAAGTACCAATACAGCAATGTAAAAATACTCCATTACAAGTAAAAGTCCTGCATGAAAAATCCTACTTAAGTAAAAGTACATAAGTATTAGCAGCAAAATGTAGTTAAAGTATTAAAGTAAAAGTAGTGGTTTGGTCCCTGTGACTGATATTTTATTATATATGACATCATTAGATTATTAATACTGAAGCATCAGTGTGTAAGCAGCATGTTACTGTTGTAGCTGCTGGAGGTGGAGCTAGTTTGAACTACTTTATATACAGTTAGCTAGTTTAGTCCAGTGGTTCCCAACCTAGGGGTCGGGCCCCTACAAAGGGTCACCAGATAAATCTGAGGGGTCGTGAGATGATTAATGGGAGAGGAAAGAAGAAAAAACAAAGTTCTGATACACAAATCTGTTTTCAGTTTTTGGACTTTTTCTCTAATCTTTGATTTTTGCTGAAATATTGGATCATTTGAACATTTATTGAAATGAAACCATGTGAGGTTTAGAGGGAAAAATCACTATTTGGTGGAGCTGTTAACAACTCATAGACATCTGAAATGTGACCCGACTACACTGCTTTTTGTAAGACGTCAAAAGCCAAAAAGGTTGGAAACCACTGGTTTCATCTTTAACAATGTGTTGTATTTTAAAAGCTTGTTATATTATCCATTGTGTCAAATCTCCATCTGAAAAGTAACTAAAGCTGTCAAATAAATGTAGTAAATAAAAGTAAATGTAGAGTAGAAAGTACAATATTTCCCTCTGAAATGTAGTGGAGTGGAAGTATAAAGTAGCATCAAATGGAAATACTCAAGTAAAGTACAAGTATCTCAAAATTGTACTTAAGTACAGTACTTGAGTAAATGTACTTAGTTACTTTCCACCTCTGGAAGTTGCCCAGTGCAGCTCTAAAAGGAAAGGCCTGGTCACTAGTTGGTTGAGAGACATATGAGTTTTGTGTCACAATCTACTAATTTGCTTCTATGGTGGTTATATCTGTATGTTTTTCCTTTCATATCAGACAGTTAGATAACATGAAAAAACATGAAGAAGTCTCCCCACGATCCTTTGTGAACTCTGTCTTATAATGAAGCTTGACAACTTGTTTAAACAGCAATTAAGCGACCGTCGACTGTCTGGCACAGCAATTAGTGCCAGCTACACAGACACCACACACACACACACACACACACACACACACACACACACACACACACACACAGACACACACAGTGTCTTAGGTTGGTTTAGGCATATTTCTTTCTTTTCCTTTATCGTTTTGGCTGGTAAAAAGATTCAGGGTAATGTAGCTTTAATTGCATAAAATGTTGTAAAGGTGCTATGTGTAACATTTTAATCAGACCCACATTAATTTTACGACATTTGGGATAGATACCTTAGGCAAACATGTCCCATTGTTTCTCCACCTGGTGGATCTGGAGGGAAATCTGCTGGATCGCTTTACGGCACAAAACAGGAAGAGGTTCTGTTCTTCCAGAGCAAACGGAGCTAAAGCTGAAAGAGTTTCTGGCAGCAGATGGTGGAAGGAGGGAAAGGAAGATGGAGAAATCACTTCCAACATGTTGATCCTCTTCAGGGAGGGAGGGGGAGGGGGGGGGGGGCAGGGAGCAACGGGGCTGATGGGAAATGTAGTCTTAATGTGGAGAAACATGAGAACTAACAATACTACTGGAGTGAGATAGAGGAGATCGATCGACATGGGCTCACTGGTTTACAGTGATTATTCCAAAGTTTCACAATTAATTGGACTGATATATTGATGTTTAATAATGTGACACCTTTAACTTCAGTCTGATTCAATCACGCTCTTCTCCACCAGTGGTTCTCATACTTTTTCGCTCGTGGCCCCTTAAAACGAAGCGATATCTACTCGTGACCCCCATCACAAGCATGCAGAATTTGACCAAAGAAAGATTTTCCCTTTTCAGTTTGTTTCATTTGATTCATTATCACAGGAAAACTATTAAGTAGTTCACAAGAAAAAAAAGCAAAGAAATATCTGAAAAAATAGACATGACAATAAATTTGTATCGTAGACATATGCTTTTTTCCTATCCCATAAATCATCCTGCGACCCACCAAAATTATCTTGTGACCCCCTGGGCCGTCCCGACCCCCATATTGAGAACCACTGTTTTACACTACTGGGATTATCTGTCGAGAAACCCGACAAGCTCTCCTTTCCCTGCACACTAACGAGCAGAAGCAGTCAGTGTTGTGAGGGCGGGCTGGCGCTGGGCAGGCTGGCACACTACTGCTTCTTCTTCTTCTTCTTCTTCTCCTCAGAGGAGAGGAGAGGAGGAAAATTCTGCGCGGTCACTAACCTTGATACAGTGATGCTTAATATAAGGAAATTTCCACGGCTTTGCCAAGCAGAGCCGCATCTGCAGTCGCTCAGCAGCTGACAGCAGAGCGCTGGGTTCAGAGTGAGGCGAGCGGCTTGGTGAAGCACCTTACTGGAAGACAGGAAGACACACCGAAGGCTTCCAAAAGACGAACGCAGCGCTGCGTCACTTCCCCGAGACACAGCTGTGTGTGTGTGTGTGTGTGTGTGTGTGTGTGTGTGTGTGTGAGAGAGAGAGTGTGTCTTACTGTGTATATAAGATTAGCCACTGTGCCACAGACACTGCATCAGTTCCCGACAGAATAGAGGAGAACAGAACAGAATTTTATTGTCCACTGCAGTGGAAAGTCAACACACAAAAGCAATATGGGGGGGGGGGGGGGGGGGGAGAGAGAGAGAGAGAGAGAGAGAGAGATGGAAAGGGAGAGGGAGAGGGAGAAACAGCAAGAGAGAGAGAGAGAGAAAGAGAGAGATGGAGAGAGAGAGATGGAGAGGGAGAGAGACAGCAAGAGGGAGGAGAGAGAGAAAGAGAGAGATGGAGAGAGAGAGATGGAGAGAGAGAGAGAGATTGAGAGAGAGATGGAGAGAGAGATTGAGAGAGATGGAGAGAGAGAGAGAAAGAGAGAGAGAGAGAAAGAGAGAGAGATGGAGAGAGAGATGGAGAGGGAGAGACAGCAAGAGGGAGAGAGAGAGAGAAAGAGAGAGAGATGGAGAGAGAGAGATGGAGAGGGAGAGACAGCAAGAGAGAGAGAGAGAGATGAAGAGGGAGAGAGACAGAAAGAGAGAAAGAAAGAGAGAGAGAGAGATGGAGACAGCAAGAGAGAGAGAAAGAGAGAAAGAGAGATGGAGATAGAGATGAAGAGGGAGAGAGACAGAAAGAGAAATAGAGAGAGAGATGGAGAGGGAGAGAGACAGCAAGAGAGAGAAAGAGAGAGAAAGAGAGGGAGAGATGGAGAGAGAGATGGAGAGGGAGAGAGACAGAAAGAGAGAAAGAAAGAGAGAGAGATGGAGAGGGAGAGAGACAGCAAGAGAGAGAGAAAGAGAGAAAGAGGGATGAGAGAGAGATAGAGAGGGAGAGAGACAGCAAGAGAAAGAGAAAGAGAGAAAGAGAGAAAGAGGGATGAGAGAGAGAGAGAGAGAGAGAGATAGAGAGGAAGAGAGACAGTAGAGAGAGAGAGAGAGAGAGAGAGAGAGAAAGAGAGAGAGACAGAAATAGTCTCTCTCAACACCAGAGGAACAAGAGAAGGTGAGCGACCAGCGACAGGCACCAGGCTCTTCTCTGAGTGTGTGTGTGTGTGTGTGTGTGTCTCTGTGTGTGTGTGTGTGTGTGTGTGTGTCTCTGTGTGTGTGTGTGTGTGTGTGTGTGTGTCTCTGTGTGTGTGTGTGAGAGAGTGTGTGTGTATATAAGATTATCCAGTGTGCCACAGACACTGCATCAGTTCCCGACAGCGTTCACTCTGAGAGACGCCAGCTTGGAACCAAAGTCATTGCAAAAGACGAAGGACCGAACCAAACTGACGCACTGTCCCTTCTCTCCCTCTCTACCTCTCTTTCTCTCTCTCTCTCTCTCTCTCTCTCTCTCTCTATGCCAACTCTCATCCCTCTCTCTTCCTCAGGTGCAGGATCCAGTGAGTTGGAGAGAGCGGAGAGAACTTAAGTGGATCTGACAGTAGAGGAGGCTTCAGACTTCTTCCTCACTCTCAGGGGAAATTGCCCCATCGAAGACAAACATCTTTAGATTTGATTAGTCTGCAGCAGATTGGAGCCGCAGGAGGATGATGATATTAAAGATGAGATGAAGGTGAGCGTCAAGAAGGGACTGAGACCTTATGAGCAGGGATATGTAGCAAGCAACAGTGTGTGTGTGTGTGTGTGTGTGTGCATGTGAGTGTGTATGAGTGTGTCAGTCTTGTTCTAGAGCAGTGATTCTCAACCTTTGTCATATTAAGGACCCCTAATTTAGTCCACATTAGAGCCACGGACCCCCATTTGATGAGATTTTGTCTCTCGGACCCAAATCTGAGAATATTTTTATTGTTAGATATGATTTTGTCCAGACTTCCATGATTATCTGTATTGTAGGTAGAGAGATAACAGAGAAACTATGATCAAAACAGTCATTCTTCTACATTCTCTAACTGTGTTCACGTCTTGTAAATGAAATAATGCTGAAGTTTAACAATTCATCAATTTGCTGGGGACCCCCTGGAACCCCCTCAAGGACTCCTGGCGGTCCCCGGACCCCACGTTGAGAACCACGGTTCTAGAGGAGCTGATATAGCAGTGCTGCTGTGGCAGCCGCTGTAGAAGTCCCTCTGGTTTCCCTTTAAATTACAGGCTGTTAATTATGCAGCAATGACTGGAAATAACTAAGTAATATATCTGTAAGTAAAATAGACGTAATAACTAGTAATAGCATTAGAATGACTGGTAATTACTGGGTAATAAACACATAAAAAAGGTGCTTTTACCAGTAATTCTAATGTAATGACTAGTTGTTATTAGGGTTAGGTAATTAAGTAATAGCTGGTGAAAGCAGCTTTTTCAGTAATTACCAGTCATTGTGATGCTATAACTAGTTATTACATCTACTTAGTTATTTCCAGTCATTACTGCATAATTAACAGTCTGTAGTTTAAAGCAGTAGTTCTCAACGTGGGGTCTGGGGACCACCAGGGGTCCTTGAGGAGGTTCCAGGGGGTCCCCCAGCAAATTGATGAATTGTTAAACTTCACCATTATTTCATTTACACGAACTTAACACAATTAGACACAATTCTTTCTTGAATGTTACACAGCAGAACCAAATTAATGTTAGATCAAACTCAAATCTTTCAACTTCATCTTTCGTCTAATGAACAGAAATCATCATAAAAAGAAGTCGTGTAGCTAAAAAAAGCAGATATCAGCTCATCATATAGATTTAATGGATGTGAATTTCCTCTGTATCAAACCACAGACAGATTTTGTTCCTCCCGGTTTGCCGCTGAACCTTCCTGTTTCTGCAGCTAATGCCCCGACAGCAAATGTTTCTGTATCTAATATCTAGCGAAAACAAACAGTCTTATCCGTAAGCGTGTGGCTCTAAGCCGGGCTGGCGTGTGGAATCCCACATGTGAGCCGGGAGACGCTTCGACACGGAGAAGACACACCGTCTGCCGGCTGACACGCACGCACAATATTTTCCTCTATCAACACGTGGCAAGTCTAAACAAACTGTACAATTAGACGGCATCACGTCATCCTCACACTAACCCACTTTCCCCCAGAAACACACACACACACACACACACACTGTCAGGACCTCCCAGATTAGACATGCTGAGACATGGGTGTGTGTGTAAAGTGTGTGTGTGTGTGTGTGTGTGTGTGAATGTGCCAAACGAATAGCAAGATCTCAGACTTGACAGACGTGGCCCTTTTCACACTCTGCCCTTCACATTAACATTTCGCTCTCTTTAATGAGAGACACATTGCGTTGCTCAGCTCAGCGCACACACACACACACACACACAGACACACACACACCAGCGCACACACACACACACACACGCTCTCATGATTGGTATTATTTTTTCCCCTGCCATTCCCTCTCTCTTGCACTGAGCAATTTGTGGTTAGGGGGCCACTTTTTTCCGAGCTTTAAAATCACAGACAGAGAGCTAGACAGATGGGTACACACACGTAAACACACACACACACACACACACACACACACACACACACACACTCGCAGCACCTCTCGGCGCGCTGCGATCGGAGAGCACCCTTGTGGTTTTGTGGTCGGTCTCCATTAACAGTGGCGGCTAGCGCTGGGCTAGCTCTTCACAGGAAAACTCCAGATGGGTTTGCTTTCATGCTCTGGACTTCTGACACCAGAGGAGCAACCAGCCGGTTATGGACTTCTTTAACGCTACAAAAACAAGCTATTTAACAGCTAATACTCCCAGCAGTTAGACTTTATTGCATCAATAAACGTCTCAAATTGGATTACCGACTCCGTTGTTTTCACGCCGCCTCGCTCTTTTGGTGTTTGCCGGGGTTATTTCTCACAGAAAACATGGATATGAAATGAAACGATATTGAAAATGAGTTCTATTAAAGTATTATTTTTTTCACGAGCGCTGAAATATGACTTGTATTTGTATTTCATGTCTGATTAACGTCTACTATTTAACGCCGCAGTCACATTTACGAGGGACCGACTTGAAAGCCCGAGCAGTGACTTCATACTAGGTTTAATCAGCTTTAATATAAATCCTGTATGAATATGTACAGTAGCAGAAGCCGCACGGCCAGACGTCCAGGCTGAATACGACCAGACCGAATAAAACTCTAAATCTCTCTCAACTCCAGTTCACTGAGTCAGAAGTGCAGATGTTCACTTATTTCATGTATCGACAGTTTCAGCCGTAGCAGAACTCCACACTTTAAGGAATTTTTCCCACATCTATTAACACAACTGATCACTCTCTCTCAAACCTTATACAGTACAACCACACCAGAGTAGAGTAGAGTAGAGCAGGATAGAATAGAATAGAACTTTATTGTCCAACCAGGGCTGGACATTTGTCTTTGGCCTCATTTCGGACTCAAGAAAACATGGTAACACTTTACAATAAGGGTCACTAAGTTAAGGGTTAGTTAATGCTTAATAAGCATTAACTAACCCTTAATTAACAGTTAACTAATGTGTCTGGTAATCATTTACTAATGGTGTTCATATTAAGGTATTCATTTATACATTATTTAATAGTCATCTTTATAAACTATTAAATAATGTATAAATTAATACCTTAGTTAACATGAACACAATTAGTAAATTACATATTAGTTAACTGTTAATTAACCCTAACCCTTATTAAGCATTAAATAATCCTTATTAAGCATTAACTAACCCTTATTGAGCATTAACTAATCCTTATTAACCATTAACTAATCCTTATTGAGCATTAACTAACCCTTAACTTAGTGACCCTTACTGTAAAGTGTTACCGAAAACATTAATCAAAAATACACAAAAATACAGATGGTACAAAATGACACAACGAAACATTAGCATGTTATAACATAAACCTTTAAATTAAGACTTTTTAAGAATTTGAAATTCATTTTTTGATGATGAATCCAGTGAATTTAAAATCAAGGTGAAATGGTTCATCATCCTTCAACGTGAAAACAGCTAATTTTAAGTTAATATTTTGAACATGAATGAAACCACAAAAAAGCAAACTCTTGAGGAAGAAGCACCAGCCTGCAGTAGAGATCAGTCTGTGTGTTCCTACCTGGATGTAGTCCAGGATGAGCTGGTGTCTCTGTTTGGCCGTGGCCACCTCGCCGTCGGTGATGGCTTCCCGCAGTGCCTGCTGGGTAATGAGGGCGTCCAGGTCGAGGACGGAGGACAGGCGGCAGTACAGACTGATGAACTTCTCTTTGTAGGTGCAGAAGTGGACTAAAGGGAAGAGAAACAGACACATGGAGATGAACAAACTGCACATTCAGATTAACATCCACATCGATGTCCAGAGGCTGATTTGAGCCAACTGGCTTCAGTGTTCGGTGATTGGCGGAACATGTGAGACGAACACGTGATTGGCTGCTGATAGATGATGTCACTCAAGAGAGTTCAACCTCCACCCCGACCAACAGGAAGTGACAAAATCATGGGCAACCTAAACCAGCAAGACATTTCTCTGGTTGCAGAAAATTAAAGGATTTCTGTCAACTGGTTTCTTGAGTTACTGACTGGTTTCATGAGTTGCTGAGCAGTTTCATGAGTTGCTGACCGGTTTCATGAGTTGCTGACCGGTTTCATGAGTTGCTGACCGGTTTCCTGAGTTGCTGACCGGTTTCATGAGTTGCTGACCGGTTTCCTGAGTTGCTGACCGGTTTCATGAGTTGCTGACCGGTTTCTTGAGTTGCTGAGCAGTTTCATGAGTTGCTGACCGGTTTCCTGAGTTGCTGACCGGTTTCCTGAGTTGCTGACCGGTTTCATGAGTTGCTGACCGGTTTCCTGAGTTGCTGACCGGTTTCATGAGTTGCTGACCGGTTTCTTGAGTTGCTGAGCAGTTTCATGAGTTGCTGACCGGTTTTCATGAGTTGCTGACCGGTTTCCTGAGTTGCTGACCGGTTTCCTTGAGTTGCTGACCGGTTTTCATGAGTTGCTGACCGGTTTCTTGAGTTGCTGACAGGTTTCTTGAGTTGCTGACAGGTTTCTTGAGTTGCTGACTGGTTTCATGAGTTGCTGACCGGTTTCTTGAGTTGCTGACAGGTTTCTTGAGTTGCTGACCGGTTTCATGAGTTGCTGAATGGTTTCATGAGTTGCTGACCGGTTTCTTGATTTGCTGACCGGTTTCATGAGTTGCTGAATGGTTTCATGAGTTGCTGACCGGTTTCTTGAGTTGCTGACTGGTTTCATGAGTTGCTGATTGGTTTCTTGGGTTGCTGACTGGTTTCATGAGTTGCTGACCGGTTTCTTGGGTTGCTGACTGGTTTCATGAGTTGCTTGTGTAAATGTATATTGTAATAATAATTTGATCAAAATTGCAGTTTTTACAACATATTCTCAACTCGATCTGTAGATGGGATGAGAATCTCCTCGGTTGCCGAGGAGATTCTCATCCCATCTACAGATCGAGTTGCACTCTGCACTTTTGTTCAAACTGAGCAAATCCTAAAAAGCAGCATTTTTTTTAACCTTTTCACATTCTTAAAAAATAAATTATGCAGAAAAAGCTCTGCCCACGTTCTGCAATTCATACTGCAATCATAATATTGAGCGAAGTCAGTAACATGCACCCCTATATATTGGGGGGGGGGGGGGGTAGAGGGGACTAGTGTGTCTAGAAAGAGAGAGTATTGTGCAATGTGCATGGGCGTTAATGACACATTCATCTATGTGTGTGTGTGTGTGTGTGTGTGTGTGTGTGTGTGTGTGCAGGGGGTCAGGACAGACGGAGCCTGCAGACTGATTTAGTGCGTCTCCCAGCAGACTGGGGGGGGGGGGGGGGGGGGGGGGGGGCGGGGGGGACAGATAGGAATCTGTGGATTCTCTCTGCTGAACACACACAGCTCCGTCTGTGGAGCCACACTGGCAGCCATTGTAGCAGCTCGCTTTAATGCGTTTATCCTCCTGCACCTCTCCTGCATCAGGACAGTGAGTCACTGTAGGGTGAGCAGGTCAGGGTCAGGCTCCAGGCAGCAGCTCCGGGGTCAGACCCAAACGCCAGGCTGGAAAACCTACAGTGACATTTTCTTTTCTTTGCACATTTTATTTATGAATTTGTTTTTATTTATTAATGTTTTTGTTAATTAATTCCTCATTTAAAAACATTCCCATGCTTTAGGGCCCTAACATACAACGTGCAGTTTGATCAAGTTTTTATAGAGTTTTATCTCACCTGAAGATTTCTGCTAACGAGGTCCTGTCACCGCTCTTTGAAAGACTATTTTAGTGACTAATTAATTTTTTATTGGTGTTTTTTTCATTATTGACTAACTGCTATGTGTTACCTGCTGATGTTCTGAAGTGTAAACTTGGGTAACACTTTCAATTACTATCATTTTTTTGTAGGTTTAAATTGCTGGGGTCAATTTGACCCCAAACATACATTTTAGATTTAATTTAATTTAATTTTTTCAGATGTCTGTTAATTTTAACATAATGGGAGAGTTAAAGGTACCGCTCTGTCCTGAGTTTCCCTCCCATTGAATTGCCCTTAAAGAGCTGCTGACACTAAAATCAGTCATCATCAGTCTGGTTTCAGTGGAGAGTTTTAGACACACACACAACATGAGGAACCGATGCAGCCTGTGGTGTTTGTGTCTGAAGCTGAGAGTCATCACTACTTCTGTCTTCTTTAAGTCACTGTACTTTATTCATTGTAGAGAGAGAGCGAGAGAGAGAGAGAGAGAGAGAGAGAGAGAGATGGGGGAGAGAGAGAGAGAGAGAGGGGGAGAGAGAGGGAGCGAGAGAGAGAGAGAGAGAGAGAGAGAGAGAGAGAGGGAGAGACAGAGAGATGGAGAGGGAGAGAGACTGAGACAGACAGAGAGAGTGAGAGAGAGAGAGATGGAGAGGGAGAGAGAAAGAGAGAGAGGGAGAGAAAAAGAGACTGAGACAGACAGAGAGAGAGAGACAGCAAGAGAGAGTGAGAGAGATGGAGAGAGAGCTGGAGAGAGAATTGGAGAGGGAGAGAGATGGAAAGAGAGAGAGACAGACAGAAATAGTCTCTCTCAACACCAGAGGAACGAGAGAAGGCGAGCGACCAGCGACAGGCACCAGGCTCTTCTTCTAAGTGTGTGTGTGTGTGGTGTGTGTCCTCACCCAGTTCGAACATCTGCAGCGGGAGGTGCAGGAAGCCGGACAGGGGGGTGTAGGGGTTGGCCTGTCCCGGGGCGGTGCACACGTCGTCCGCCGCCGGCAGCAGCAGCAGGAAGGAAACGCCGTGACCGAGATCCACCACCTCCTGACTGTACAGCCGGAACAGACGGGCCTGACACACACACACACACACAACACACACACACACACACAGTTAGATCTACACAACCGGAGGATGTGATGGACACACTGAGAAATGTCAGCAAGAGAAATTCAGAAAGAAGCCTGTGAATTTCAAGATTTTGACAGTGGAGCCAGTGAATTTTAAACTAAGATTCTGACAAACGAATCTTAAATTAAGAGGTAACACTTTACCATACAGGTCACTAAGTTAAGGGTTAGTTAATGCTTACTAAGGGTTAGTTAATGCTTAATAAGCATTAACTAACCCTTAATTAACAGTTAACTAATGTGTAATTTACTAATGTGTTCATGTTAACTAAGGTATTAATTTATACAATATTTAATAGTTTATAAAGATGACTATTAAATGTATAAATTAATACCTTAGTTAACATGAACACCATTAGTAAATGATTTTCCAGACACATTAGTTAACTGTTAATTAAGGGTTGGTTAATGCTTA
>NW_027283919.1:27500-38568 GCF_046629955.1 Centroberyx affinis | reverse complement strand
TATATATTGTTTTTATCTTTATACATTTATTTTTATTGCTTTTCTTGTAAAGCACTTTGAGCTGCATTTTATGATATGAAAGGTGCTATATAAATAAAGTTTATTATTATTATTACCTGAAGCTGCCCCAGTACAACCACTTCTTCTTCTTCTACTGTCGGTCACTGAGCAGCTTCACTGGAGCGAAGTTGGGGGTTTGGTGCCTTGCTCAAGGACACTTTGACAGTAGTCATTGAGGGAAGAGACAGTGTCACTAACTCACTTTCCCCACTCACAGCTTCCCAGTCTGTCTCATTCCTATGCTGGAATGCGATAAATCAAAGGAATAGAGGTTTGTTAATATTTCTCTGTTTTTTATTATTGTCCTTACTTACTTTGGGGCGTCCTGGTGGCTCAGTGGGCTAGGGCAGTGGTTCTCAACGTGGGGTCCGGGGACCACCAGGGGTCACTTGAGGGCATTCCAGGGGGTCCCCAGCAAATTGATGAATTGTTAAACTTCATTATTTTGTCATTTTAGAATGACTGTTCTGATCATAGATTCACTGTTATCTCTCTACCTACAGTACAGATAGTCATGGAATTCTGGACAAAATCATATCTGACAATAAAAAATATTCTCAGATTTGGCTCCGAGAGACAAAATCTAATCAAATGGGGGTCTGTGGCCCTAATGTGGACTAAATTAGGGGTCCTTGATATGAAAAAGGTTGAGAACCACTGGTCTAGGGTGCGTACCATCGAGTCTGGACCTTTGTCGCATTTCATCCCCCTCTCTCTCTCTCTCTCTCTCTCTCTCTCTCTCTCGCTCTCTCTCCCTCTCTCACAATCTTTCCTGTTTCTCTCTACTTTGATCTGTCCAATAAACTTAAAAATACCCCCCCAAAAACAAAAAAAGCATATATATATATTTATCCTTACTTTTTATCTTTCTTTTTTAATGTCTTGTGTGTCTGCTTCTACTCTTTTTTCTCTCTACCTCTTTCTCTACCTCCATCTCTCTTTCTACCTCTTTATCTATACCTTTGTCATTACATATCTCTCTCTCTCCTCCCTCGTTCTGTCTCAATCTCTCTCTCTTTTCTCTTATCTGTATGCCTCTCTCTACCTCACTGCATCTCTTTATCTCTCTCTCTCTCTCTCTTACGTCTCTTCCTCCAATTTCTACTGCTCCCTCTTTCCTTCTCTGTACTTTCCTCTCCTTTTACCTCTCTCTTCCTCTCACTCTGTTATGATGTTATGACTGGGTGATTCTCTCTCTCTCTCTCTCTCTCTCTCTCTCTCTCTCGTTCTACCTTTGTTCTCTGTGGGTGTCCTTGTGTTTTATCTCCTTGTGGTTTCGCCCTCTTACTCTTTTTCTATCTGTCGCTTTATCTCTTTTTTGTTGTCTGACTCCTACACACTTGGTCTCTCTCTCTCTCTCTCTCTCTCCCCCCCCTCTCTCTCTCTCTCCCTCTCTCTCTCTCTCTCTCTCTCACTCCCATACACACACACACTCTGTCTCTTATTGTCTCTCACTTTTATTTTTCTGCTTTTCTGTTTGACTTTCACATTTTCTCTCCTTTAGCTCTTATCTCTTTAGTTTTCTCTCTTTTCTATAATCCATTTTACTCTTGCTCTCTTTCTCTCTCTCTCTCTCTCTCTCTCTCTCTCTCTCTCTCTCTCTCTCTCTCTCAGTGGCCAGGTCACCTCTGCTTGTTGTCGCTGCCTTTCTTCTCTGACACACACACACACACACACACACACACACACACACACACACTGCCACCAACAATGCACTTATGTACTTACGATTCCCCTGTCACCTCCTCCCTCCTCTCCTCCTCCTGCTCCTTCCATCCTTCCCTCTCTCCTTCTAATCCCTTCTAATTTCCCCCTCTCTCCTCCTTTAACACCCTTTTCCTCCCATCATGCATCCCTCCATCTCTTCCATTCTCTCCTCATCCATTTCCCTTCCTTTCTTCCCCTCCTCCTTCGTTCTTTCATTTCTTTATTTCGCCCTAATCTCCTTCTCCCCTCACCTCCTTTCTTTATCACCTCTCTCCTCCTCTCCTCTTCCTTCCCTCCTTTCATCCTTCATGCCCTCTCCTCTTCCCCTTCCCCTCTTTCCCTCCCTCTTTCCTTCACTACTCCTCTCCTGTCTCCTCTCCTTATTGCCTCTCCTTTTTCCCTTCCCTCCTTCTCATCTTCCCCTCCTCCCTTCATGCTTGCATTTTTTAAAAATTTCTCCTTAATCACCTCCTCTGCCCTCGTTTACCCTTCCTCCCCTCCCTTCTTCCTTCTCTCCTCCCATTTTTCTCCTCCCTCTCTCCCTCCCTTCCTTGCTCTTTCAAACACTCCCTCTCTCCTATCTCCTCTCCTTCCTTCTCCCCTTCCCCCCTTTACTCTTTCACTCCTTTCCTTATCACCTCTCCCTTTCTCCCCCTCCTTCGCTCTCTCTCTCTCCTTCCTTTGCTCTTTCATTTGTTTATTTCCCCCTCCTCTCCTCCACTTCCCCCTTTTCCACGTTTTCATTTAAAACCCATTTCATTCCCTCCTCTCCTCTCATTTCCTTCCCATCTCCTCCGTTTATGTCACATAAAGACACATATAGGCAACAGCGCACACACACACACACACACACACACACACACACACACCTCTGCAAGGATTCAGAGTATTTCCTTGCTTCTTGCACCAACTGTACTCTCTCATTCCCTCTCTCACTCTCTGTCTTTCTCCTCTGCTTCTTTCTCTCTCTCTCTCCCTCTTTGTCTCTCGCCCTCTCTATTCCACTCTCTCCCTTTCTTTCCTCCTCTCTCTTTCTTTCTTCTTATCCCCCCCCCCCCCTTTTATGTGAACAGTATTGCCAAAATGTCTAAGTACAATTGGATTTAATCTAAAATCCCTTCCTCTACTCTCTCCCTCTCCTATTGTCTCTCCCTCTCCCTCCTCTCTCTCCTACTCTCTTTGACGAACATATGGATATTTTTTTCCAACCAGCCCTTTCTCTCTGTCTCTGGACTGATTTCCTCTTAAATCAGATCTTTTGCTTCCCTTACCTCTTTACCAGTCGGCCTGTCAGGCTTGTTGTCACCTGGGAAAACTCATTCACAGCATTCACTTAAAGGAGAAATCCGTCCTCAGAAACTCTCACACTGTTAGATATCATCAGTCTGTGATGTCCACTGCCTTCCAGGAGTTATTTTGTGATCAAGTGTTGTAATTGACTTTTTTGATGAACCCACTTTTTTTATTTTTTTTTATTTGCACACACATAAAACCGCATAAAATCCAGATAATGAAAAAAATAAAAGATGTGACAGGAGAGGTCAAGAAGCCACAGGCTTATACAACGGACCTCCCCTCAACTTCAGGAGAAAAACAAACAATAACAAAAAAGGGGAAAAAAAGAAAAAACTAAGCTACCATAATTTAGAAAAATGCAATAAAAAATAAATGACAACAAGAAGCACACAAACTGAGCAGAAAAATTAAACATTCAGTAGACAACAATCCAATAAAAACAAAGAAATACATGAAAAACAATACAGGGACAAAGAAGAGAAAGAAAAAAATATATATATATGTATACACGTCAAAAAATAACATCATGAATTAAATGTGATGACAATTTCCTTTTAAAATTTTCTAAAGATAACGAGCTCTTGATAAAGACACTTTCCCTCAACCTGCCTCGTCTAATTCTACCTCAGTTAGTGATTTCCTACATTTCCCAGAATGCCTTTCGACAACGCCCCAGAAAAGGGGCGTGAACTTGCTGCCGTCAATCAAAAGTGAGCATATGGGCACAGAAAAGGCTTGAAAGTGATTATTCAGAATTATTCAAAAATAAAGGTGCGAACTGGAACCGAAAATGGTTCTTCGGAGTGATGCCATAGAAGAACCATTTCTGGTTCCACAAACCTTTCAAGAACCTTTTAATATCCCAAAGAATCATATGGTTCTTTAATGATAGTAAAAAGGTTCTTAAATCTTAGTTATTAGATATATTGTGCAATTGCAAACGAGGCAGATAAACAAAAACACAATGCAGGTGTCTAAGCAACAGAGAGCAGAAATGGCTCTTTAAAGAACCTTGGTCTGAACGGTTCTTTGTGGAATCAGAAATGGTTCTTCTAAGGCAGCAAGAACCAGTAAGAGTTTTGTGGCTGCAGTGCATTCTGGTCTCTCTCCTGCTCCTGTGGGTGGAGAAACTGGTCTCTCTCCTCTTCTACGATGGATTTCTCCCTGTATGATTGTTGAACGTCTCTTGGTGCAAAATGGCGGCTCTACAGAGAAGCCTATGTTATGTTGAACTTACCTAGAAGTCCCAGATCTCTTTGTGCACAGTGAAAGGAATAGTTCACCCAAAAATGAAAATCCTGTCATCATCTCCTCCCCCTCATACCAGTTGAAACACAGGTAAAGTTTGTCCATATAACACACAGGGAGGCTGCCAGCACAACTCCATAGCAGCCTTCTCCAAAACAACTGAAGTCAGTGGGGACCAGTTCTTCAGAGTTCCAAAAAGACCTACAGTATATTTACACCATCATTTAGTGCAAATCTTAACTACAGCTGATTGATTTGCAACAAATAATGGTGTATAGGTCTTTCTATTCACAGTGTGATTGTTTGGCTGTTTTTGTTTTGGAGCTCTAAAGAACAGGTCCCCATTGACTTCAGTTGTTTTGGAGAAGGCTGCTACCAAGTTGTGCTGCAGCCTCCCTGTGTGTTATATGGACTAACAAATTTCACCTGTGCTTCATTTGGCATGAGGGGGAGGAGATGATGACAGAATTTTCATTTTTGGGTGAACTATTCCTTTAAGGTCTGGTACAGCACCACTAGCCATTGAAAAAGGGAGGTTCAGTAATACTCCTGAAGATGAAAGAAGAACACGTCTACTTTGTGATTTTGAAGAAACTGAGAACGAGATTAATTTTATGTCCTATTGTCCGGCTTATGTTGATCTAAGAAATGTGTTGCATTACAAAATGACTTACGTCTGCATGAATTTCTTCTGGCTAGATGATTATGAAAAACTTGAACTATGTTTTAGAAAGGCCAGTTTCCATATTGCCCGCTTCATTTGTAAAGCATAGGGAAAAAAGGCTAAATATTTTTTTTTTGTGTGATACCTGAGTTTTCCGCATCTTTTTCCTTCTCTTACTACAGACGCTTTTCCACTGCATGGTACCGGCTCAACTAGACTCGACTCTACTCGCCTTTTTTGGTTTTCCATTGGGCAAGTACCAGGTACCAGGTACCATATTACCTGGGGCAGTGGAAAACCAAGTGGTACAACCAAAAGCGAGTAGAGTTGAGGTGAGGCGAGTTGAGCCGGTACCATGCGGTGGAAAAGCGGCATATTATGTTGTACACCCATGTAATTAAGTGATAGTGTCATGTAAGTCTATGTGGGCTGGGCAGCTTGTGTGTATGACACTTAAACTAAATCAAATCAAATCAAATCAAATCAGAAGCCCTTTGATTCTGAGGGACTGACACCAAAACCCGACGCTTACCGCTGATGTGTTAGATCGCTGAAACGTTTTCTGCTGTCACGCTACGGGAATGAGAAAAATAAAACACCAAAACAACAGAATGGACCCAGAGAGGCAAGGCGCATCACCAACAGTTATTTTTTTAAACAGTGTTAAAGTGTTTTTTGATGATGAGTGGATGAGTGGATCCTGATGATGCAGCGATCAGGGAAATCACCTGCTGTGTTCGGCTGGACTGAAGCAGAACAGAAGTGGCTGCTAGACACATTAGTACCAGACTGAGTGTTGATTTTCAGTTAGCACATTAATATTTAAATTAGCTGTTATGCAGTCCCAGACTTATAAAAGTCTGCTTTGACCACTTCACCATGCAAACAACAAGGATTATGACATTGTTTCTTTCACCTCGTCTTTCCTCTCCTCCTCTTCCTCCTCCCCCTTCCTTCTCTCTTTGCCCTTTCTTTCTCCTCATTTTCCATTTCTTCCTCCTCTCCTCTTCCCACTCATCTATTCTCATTTTCATCTCTTTCCATCCTTTGTCCTCTTGCCTCCATTCTCCTTATTCCCTCTCTTCTCCTCCTACTCCCCCTCTTTCTCCTTCTTCTTGTTCCTGTCTTTCCTTAAATCATGCTCCCTCCACCTCCTTTTCTCCTCTCATTCTCCTCATCCTCTTCCTCGTCCCCCTCTCCTCTTCTCCACCGTTGTCCCTTTCCTCTATTATTTCCCTTCCTCTTCTCCTCCTCCTCGTTTTCTGTCTTTTTCCCCGCTCAACTCATCCTCTACTTCCTCTTCATTTGTCTCCCTTGGCACTTCTCTTTCTCCTCCTCTTATCTCTTCCTGTCTTTCCACAGAAGATATTGTAGTTTCACCTCCCCCTCCGCCCCACCGCTCCTAAAACAATTAATATTACATAATCTCTTACATGGTTAATTTTTCATCTGACATGGAGGTGGCTGCATTATTCACGAACTGTGTGAGAAGTTCTGAAACTTCTTAAACTATAAAGATGTGAAGAAAGAGGGAGGAGAAGGAGCTGGAGGGGAGGAGCTGTGTTTTGTTTGTTTTTTTAATAATAGCAGTAATCGTCATCAACATTTTATATAAAGAAAATCTCAAAGTTCTACAAGGAAAAGACAAAAGCAAGGGAAACTGTTAGGGGGGGAAAGAAGCAAAGCAATAGAGGTAAAAGCAATGGGAAGGTCATTTCACAGTTCACAGTAAACGGGTTTGAAAAAGAGATTTAAATCGGTGACTTTCAAACCCTCTTCTCTTACCTCTGCTGACGCCCCAAAATCTGAAAATGAGGCTTTAGTTTCTGAATTCCTGCAAATATCTCTCCTGCTCGAGAAGTCAGCAATCACTGGCCATTCTGCATTCAGAACTGAATTAAATCAAATGGCTTGTTTCTACACTGAGACTACAAAGTATTTTGACCGCCTCCATGAAACAGACTGAGCGTGAATCAAAGTGAAAGAAGCTCTGATCCCTTTACGATTTCACCGGTTTGATCCACTTCAGTCACGCAGGGGAGAATAAACCAGAGACACAGACTGTCCAGAGGGGCAATCTCCCTGAAGTTCCGAGAAGCAAGCCAGTAGTGTAATACAGTGGTGGAAGAAGTACTCAGATCTTTTACTTAAGTAAAAGTAGAAATACAAAATAGCATCAAAATGTACTTAAAGCAACAAAAGTAAAAGTACTCATTATGCAGAATGGCCCATTTTAGAATAATACAGTATATATTATATTATTGAACTATAATTATTGATGCAATAATGTGTAAGCATCACTTTAATGTTGCAGCTGGAAAAGATGGGGCTGATTTCCACTACTTTATATACTGCTGGGTATCTTACAGTAATCTATGATAATACATCACAATTAATTAGTTGATTATATTTTGTATTAATAATCTGAATCTGCAAAGTAACTAGTAACTTCAGTTATCAAATAAAGGTAGTGGAGTAAAAAGTACAATATTTCCCTCAGAAATGTAGTGGAGTAGAAGTATAAAGTAGCATAAAATGGTAATACTCAAGTAAAGTACAAATACCTCAAAATTCTTAAGTACAGTATTCGAGCAAATGTACTTAGTTACTTTCCACCTCTGGTGTAATAACACATTGTCTGTTCTCAACACTGTCGCATCCCCAGGGCTTTCATGGTGGCATAACATGCTCAGATTGGAGTTTTAGTTATATAACCGTTAATCGGAGGCAGAAATAATCTAATATTCCACTTAGTTTTAACATGGCGGTTATTCGGCTCTTGACCACCATGAAAACCAGAATATAAATTAAACACCAAGATCAGATACAGCGAGTTTGTAGCGTTAAACGGTTCACATGAACCTTTGATACCCTGTGATTGAGTCTCCATCACCATGAATAAACCAGAAACCAGAATATTCCCCCTCCCTATCTGACTGAGCAATAGTAGTTCACTTCTAATGCAGGAGAACCAAATGACGACAGAAGTAGAAACACTAAATACTGTTTACAATACTGTCTGTGGGTCCAAGTACTACAGGGATGGAAGAGATTAATTATAAAACGGTCAAAAATCGCTGAACTTCTCCTTTAAAAACCAAATTCTCCATGCATGTGAACCCAGCCAGTGAGAGGCGGTGGAGTTGGGTTAGGAGTCTTTGGCCACGCCCCCTGCTGCTGTAACTCCCATACATCTGCTGAACCAGGAGGTAGGTTAAAACAAAGTCAGGAAGTATTTGGTGGAAGGTATTTTTGCGGATACTGTTTGACCCAGGTCTGATGTACTGTCAACCCCCCTCCCCCCTCGCCTCCTCTCCTGTCCTGTCTGTGTGAGGAGAGAGGAGGAGGAAGAGGAGGAGGAGGAGGAGGAGGAGGGGTGAGGGGAGGGGTGTCAGAGAGGAGACAGCAGGGAGTTACAGTATCGACCCACGTCAGGATAGAAACGACCTAAAGACAGATCCACAGGGAGGAGCCTTCAGCCAGCTCCTTAACTCTGTCTGTCTCTCTCCCTCTCTCTCTCTCTCACTCACTCTCTCTCTCTCACTCACTCTCTCTTTCTGTCTCTCTCTCCCTCTCTCTCTCACTCACTCTCTCTCTCTCTCTCTCTCTCTCTCTCTCCCTCTCTCTCTCACTCACTCTCTCTCTCTCTCTCTCTCTCTCTTTCTGTCTCTCTCTCTCTCGCTCTGCCGCTCTCTCTCTCTCTCTGTCGCTTTATCTCGATCTCATTTCAATTATTGGCATGAAAAACAAAAGCACTTATTACGAAACAGCAAATATTACAGATTCAGTTCACAACCATGACAATGTGACATTAACAAGAAGAACAAATGGCTAAATATCATATAATTCAATAATTTTAAATAATAATCCGCCACATTTTCATATAAACAAATGTCCAAACTATATCCAGTTGATGAAAGCTTCTCCACTGTCTGCTCTAAACAGCCGGTGTCTGGTAGCTCTTTCCCGGGAAAAATCCTCTGCCACACAGGAATGTTTCCGGTTTGTTTGGAATAAACAGAAGAAGAAGAAGAAGAACTGGGTAGTTAGCATGAGCAGTGATAGCCACCATGGCTGAACAGACAGAGAGAAGAGAAACTCAAACTGCATCAACAGAAAATCCAAGCTCCGCCCACACTGTTTGATTGACAGGTGATCTGTGGGAAGAGCAGTGCAGAAACACCACAGTGAGGCTGAGGGACAAAGATGGAGACTGAATAAAAACATTGAGGAACTCGAGGATTGCCACTTTAATCGACCGGACAAATCTGCATCCGGACTTAAATTGCAACAGGTTGATATTTTGCTCTCTCTCTCTCTCTCTCTCTCTCTCTCTCTCTCTCTCTCTCTCACTCTCACACAAGCAAATCGCTATTCCCAAACACCGTCCTATTCATGACACCCTGCAGACAGAGAGAGAGAGAGAGAGAGAGAGAGAGAGAGAGAGAGTCCTTGGCAGGCAGTGTAATGGATGTCTATCTTTAATCTCTAAAGCCACCTGGAGAAGCAGGCTGATTAGAGGATTTTCTCTCTCTCTCTGTGTCTATCTATCTACATCTCTCTCTCCCTCCCTTCCCTCTCTTTCTTTCTCTCTCTCTAATTCTCTCACTCCCTCCTACCTCCTACCTGCCGATGCCGATATTTTTGGATTTTTGGCATGAAGCTGCCGATAGCTGATATTTTATACAGATATTCAATATGTATAACTTTGACAATTTTCATGCTAAAAAAAAAAATATTCAGTGTTTTCCCCCAGAATTGTATCCTTGTCAGGGTGGAAAAGATTATCATGACACACTACAGCTCTTAATTGAAACCCTTGACAGTCTTTAACGGGGAGGCATCTCTTCGTTTTAAGGGTCACAAGACAAACAGGGTGAGAACCTCTGTCTTAAAGGGGCGGCTGGCCCTGCTGGCTCCAAACGGCCCGCTCAGTATAGTGCAGAAACCCGGTTATATCAACAAAATCTTTTCACTTAAAACTTATTTTTTTCGAGACAAACTTCTCTTACTCCGGCTTGAGTGGCACCCTGCTCCTGCTCCCGGTAAGATATTCTCCCCTCCCTCTGCCGCTCGCTCCCGTACAAAGTCGAGAAAGAAGTGACTCACTCCTTTATGAAACCCGCGATAAAGCCTGTCATTATGGTGCAATTATTTTGGAGAAAAGTTACCGTTGAAAAAAGGTATTTATTCTTTCAACTGCTGTTCCCGGCTCCCGCTGTCACGCAGCTGGGCGGCCGCCCTTTTCTCCGGCGGCTCTTTGATTGCGGCGCTCCGCTGCATTGTGAACAGCTCCATAATGTAGTGGAAATTATCTTGAATAAGGTGGAATTGAGGTGCCCACAGCGGATAATTACCAGTCACTCCTCCGCGTGGCAATCATGTCCGACGGCTGGAAACGGCTGATTGGCCACTTGCGGTCCTGTATGGGCACGTGCACACGCAGCACACGCGTGTTCCCCACACACATGCATAAGCATACACACATGCTGATACACACACACACACACAAACATTTGACTCGGCACACACAAACATACACTCACTGAGCACTTTATTAGGACCATACTAACACTGTGTAGGTATCAGCTTTCAGCTCAATGTCAACCGGCTACCAAAGTGACATCCACCTCCAGGTTGGACGTGTTGCATTCTGGGATGCTTTTCTGCTCTCCACAGCTGTAAAGAGGTTATCTGAGTTACTGAAGCCTTTCTGTCAGCTCCAACCAGTCTGGCCGTTCTCCTCTGACCTCTGACCTCTCTCATCAACAAGACGTTTCCGTCCGCAGAACCGGACGCTCACTGGATGTTTTTTTTTGTTTTTCGCACCATTCTGTGTGAACTCTAGCAGCGGTTCTCAACGTGGGGTCCGGGGACCACCAGGGGTCCTCGAGGGGGTTCCAGGGGGTCCCCAGCAAATTGATGAATTGTTAAACTTCACCATTATTTAATTTACAAGAAGTTAACACAGTTAGAGAATGTAGAAGAATGACTGTTTTGATCATAGTTTCTCTGATATCTCTCTACCTGCAATACAGACAGTCATGGGATTCTGGACAAAATCATATCTAACAATAAAAACATTCTCAGATT